>NW_024081861.1:0-54907 GCF_003009895.1 Hyaena hyaena | reverse complement strand
CACTGTTGGTGGGAATGTAAACTGGTACAGCCCCTCTGGAAAACAGTGTGGAGGTTCCTCAGGAAACTAACAATAGAACTCCCCTATGACCCAGCAACAGCACTGCTAGGAATTTACCCAAGGGATACAGAAATGCTGATGCATAGGAGCCCATGTACCCCAATGTTCATAGCAGCACTCTCAACAATAGCTAAAACATGGAAAGAGCCTAAGTGTCCATCAACAGACGAATGGATCAAGATGAGGTTTATCTATACCATGGAATACTACATGGCAATGAGAAAGAATGAAATCTGGCCATGTGTAGCAACATGGATGGACCTTGAGGGTGTTATGTTGAGCGAAATAAGTCAGGCAGAGAAGGACAAATATCATATGTTTGCACGTATAGGAGGATTAGGAGGAACTTAACTGAGGAACAAGGGGGAGGAGAAGGGGAGAAATGGTGGGGGAAAGGGAGAGAGGCAAACCATGAGAGAATCTTGAATGCTGACAAAAACTGAGGACTGATGGATGTGGGGGGGAGGGGGGTGGGCATGGAGGAGGACACTTGTTGGGATGAGCACTGGGTGTTATGTGGAAACCAGCTTGACAATAAACTATTTGTAAAAAAAAAAATAAAAAATAGTATCGGTAACCCCCAAGTAGGGAGCTATGTGTGTAGACTTTGGTATTCAAGCAAACCAGGCTGGAATCCAGGCACCAGCAATTCCTAGATCAGGCAAGTCATTTAACTTTTTTGAACCTATGTTATAATTCATAAACAAAATAAGGAATAATATTGGTGCCTGTCTCATGGTGTTTTGTAAAGATAATGGGTAACCTCCATAGTACCCTAAGAATCTTAAGTGAATTTTAACTTTGATTGTGGCTATTACTATTAATAGACATAAAATGTTTTCTGATAAATGTTAATTTCAATTGATTTTTACTTAAGATCTATTGGTAGATCATAGAATTCTTACTGTTTTCTTTGGGAATATCTTACATTTCTTCTTGAGCACTTTATTTTCCTCTAAATTCTTGACTTAGGCTTTTATCATTGAAGTTGTTCTGAATAATCTCTATAAAAGTATTATATTTTCCAAAAGCCACATGTGCATAGTGAAAACAAGGAGTTTATTACCCCACTTACCTTTCTGATCATGAAGATATAAATAATGGGATTATATACAGTGCTTGATTTAGCAAAGAGATATGAAACAATTGATACTGTTGGAGTAACCAGGTGTCCATAACCATTAACCACCAAGAAACAGATCACAATATAAGGCATCCAAAAGATCAGGAAGGTAGATATCATTAAAAAGCACATTTTGGCCACTTTCTTTTCATATCTTAAAATCTTAATCACTTGAATTGTCTGAAGATCTTCAACACATCGAAGCTGCAGAAAGGAGAAAGGGTTGAAAATGAAAGAATTCTTTTCTCACGCTGTTTCAATAACAGACATGTAGACAATAAACCGTAGCCCTTCACTTCTCAAACGAGGCAAAAACATGGGATGTCAGGTCTGCATGGTTAAGCTGGTCTCAGTGAAACTTAATTCCCAAATGAATTCTTGCTGGAAACTATGGTCACTTCCAACTCCGAGCCAATGACTACAAAATGGGATCTGATGGGATCCTTGCTTATGCCTGGTTTCATCAGGGCTCAGGTGCACAGAATACCTGTAGCCACATCCCTGTAAACTCAGCATATCTGCTCTGAATTTATCCCCAGTAAAGGCCCTGAGGAGTAATGAACTACAGTCTGAAAAGTGTTTGGGTTTCTTAGATAAACTTTCCTTAGAAGTTCCTTCTATTGTTATTATAAATGTGTTACTAAAGGGAGGGGGATAATATTCCTCTACACCAAAAGTATGTTCTAAAATAAAATATTATTTTTGACCATTCTAAAAAGCTAATTTTGCTACAAAAGTACAAATGCTTTCTAAATTTAAAAAAGGTATCGTCTATACTGTTTATACTTCGCATATAATTTTAAACTGGGAAATTTATTGCGGTTCAACAAACTGTAAGTGTTCCTTTTATTCTAGCATTATCATAAAAATTAAGGAAATTTTTCCAAATAAATCAGTTAGAACATGTGCTTATAGTATTTAAAAGTATATTTGAATTGATAAACTATTGACACTATATCTAAAATCATATTTAAGAAACTATGTTCTTAGTAGAATCATATATTCCTATTTACAGAGAACGGAAGGGTTAATGGGTAACTAAAATGACTGAGCTTTTTAAGAGTATAGGGAATGTGTAGGAGTGGGTGGTTATAAGATGTCTGATACCATTATTTCCTGTGTGTGCAATTCTATCTAAAAATCTTTTTTTCATGTTTTATTTTTTGAGAGACAGAGAGAGACAGATTGCGAGCAGGGGAGGAGCAGAGAGAGAGGGAGACAACAGAATTCAAAGCAGGCTCCAGCTCTAAGCCGTCAACACAGAGCCCAGTGTGGGGCTCAAACCCATGAAGGCAAGATCATGACCTGAGCCAAAATTGGACACTCAACTGACTGAGCCACCCAGGCGCCCATTTGCAATTCTATTTTAAAAGAAACTGTGTTATTTAAAGTGATAGAATACTATTCTATTTTCAGGACAACATTTTTGGGGGGTGTGAGATATCCCCAAGAGTTTTTAAGAAGGTTGTGAAGTTCTAGTAAAAGCTCTGGATTTGGAATTAGGTCTGGGTCCATATCCCAGATTCACCACTTCTGCCCCTTGTGTGACATTAAGCAATCAATTACTTCCTCTGAGGATCAAGACTAAAGGACATTCAAATGAATAACTTATTGGAGTTAACAGAAGCTGGATCTCACTTCCATACATATGACTTTGTGGGATTGTTTTCAATATTATTTATTTACATTGGAATTATATTTGAAACTAACATATGTCTATGCATTTTTACTTTTATGATACTATAGGATATTAGGAATCATGAGTTTTGGTTCCTCAGAGTTTCAGCTAATGGGTACTGAGACCACAGTTCAATCATCCATCCCCAATTCCCCACCATCTAGGGCCCCACAGACTCATCTCTACTTTTTCCAGGTAACTTAGTCCCCATCCTCTTACCATTTTTCAAAGCAGAGCACACATTTATCATCCTGGAATTATATGCATGCTGCAGAAGTTAATTTAAGGAAAATATTGGCCTATACTTTCCCATTTTCTCTTTGGCCTAAGAATATGGTTCTAATGTTTTGGATTATTTGGGCTTGTATATGTGAAGCTTCCATGGTTATTTTTCATTGATCTCTTTCTGGTCTGTTTTATCATTTTCTATTCTTTCACTCTGTTCTTTCAATGTTTTCCAAATAAAGAGCTTCACTTCATGTCTCACCCTATTTATTCAGTCATTTGAGTGTATTTTTCAAAATTGCTGTGGATGAAGCAAAAGCACATGCACAGTTGAATGTCCTGAACTATAAGTGAAAAAATAAAGACTGTGTCTCTGCTTTTAAGGAATTCACTGTATGCTGAGGGTGACAGGCACACACGTTACTTCCATAGGTGACACATGTGATGGAGGAGGTGACCAGGGAGGGCTATGGGAATACACAGGATGGGTAACTGATTCAGACATAGATAAGGGCAAGAAGATCCTGAGCTCAGCCTTCTAAGATGAGTGGGAAGCAGCCAAGTAAGGAGGGACAGAATGTTCCAGGAAAAGGAAACGTCCCAAGGCAAAGAGGTAAAAGAACACATGTCAGGCCCTGGGAACAAGAAATGTTGCACTTGGCTGGAGCCAGAGGTGGCAAGAGGGAAGGCATGTCAAGAAATAAAGCTGGACACACAGACAAGAGGTGGCCATGCAGAACCCTGGTAGTCAACTCAGAGGCTTTATATTTTTAATCATGAAGGCAGGGGAACCACTAAAGGTTTTTATGCTGGGCAATGGCTTGAGAAAATTTGCATTTGAGAACAACTACTCTGGTGGAAGTGTAGAGACAATGAATTAAAAGAAAGTAAGAATAAAGGAAGAAAAACTAGGGCCCCTTTGAACTGAATCTGTGGCAAGAGGAGAGGGGAAAAAGGACTTATGGAAAAAGATTTGAGGTTGAATAGATGATAATCTCTCTGGGGATACCTGGATGAGGAGTAGTCAAAGATTTACTCTCTTATTTCTGGCTGAGGAATAATGAGCATTTACTGAGAAAGGGAATGGAAGAGCAGCAGATCTGGGGGGAAGGATGACCAATTCGTCTTCACACACACAGAACCTGATGAGTCTGGGGCCATTCCAGTGGAGGTGTGCAATAAGGAACTGACTGTGGGATCTGACAGAGGTCAAAAGAACATCCTAGTTCAGAAATAGAGATTCCAAAGTCACCAAGCTATTGTTAGAAGGGGAAGTCCTAAGAGTATATGAGATGCCCATGGCCAGTGTGTAGTATGAGAAGATGTCTAAATACAGAATTCAGGTAGGCCCATGGGAAGCAGCCTTTGGCAGAGACCTAAGAATATGGGCCAGAGTCAACAAGAACCATAGGACAGAATGGAATCCTCAGTGGAGGAGAAAACCACAGTTCAGTGGACGTTTTCAATAGGTCACGAGTGTTAAATGCCATGGATGCCAGGAAAAAAATAGAAATGTGTCTATTGGGTCTAACATTTGATATATTATCGATTACCTTAATGCAGGCTGTTTCTGTGATAGTGTGATCAAGGAAGGAGGCACCAATTTGCAATGGGTTGAAAGATAACTACTAGTTGAATGTATTAAACTACAAACTCTTTGAGGCAGGGGCTATAAATTATACATTGTTGTATCCTCAGCACTTAATAAATATGTTAGTCAGCTTGAGTTCCCCTGATGATATATCCTAGACTGAGTGACTTAGACAACAGATATGTATTTCTTACAGATCTGGAGGCTGGGACGTCTAAGGTCAAGGTGCCAGCATGGTAGGTTTCATTCTAGGATCTCTTTTCTCAGCTTGGATATGGCTGCCTTCTCAATGTGCTCTCATATGGTAGAAAGAGAGATGGAGGGACAGAGCAACAGAGAGAGAAAGAGAGAAAGCACTGGTTATGATTTGAAATGATATATATGGCTAAGTTTCATTTTGATTTTTTTTTTTTTGAGAAAACGTGAAAGCTATAGAGGTTTAGCAGAATGAGCAGGGGACTGAGGAGCAGAAGTTCGTCTGAGGAGAGAAGACACAGAACTGGAAGACACAGTGGGTGGGCAAGGAACACATTCATGGGTAAAGTAGGAGACTGGCAGATGGAGTGTTCCCTGTTCTGTCACTTCAGACTCCTTGTTAGCACCCAACAGGAACCCTCCTGGTGGTTAGTTCTTATGCTTTATGATTCAAAAGTGATTTCTAGAAAAAATATCTGTGCTATTCTCTAGTGGCTTTATGTGACCTTTGAATGAATAAAATTATGGGAAGTATGGAATTTCTTTGGTTAGAGTTCTTGAATTCTAAGAGTGTTGGAGAATGCAGGTGTTCTTGGTTGTTGTTGATTTTGTCTGTCTAGAACCTATTTCCTTCCTCCTTGTGGTTTAGAGAGTGGCGTATACAAAGTAGATGTTATTCCTCGTTGGTCTTTTAGAGTGCATAATTCTGTCAAGTGGGAAGTCCCCTAGAGCTGTTTCAGCTGCAGACAACCACTGTTCCCGTAGGAAGAGTTTAGTTATCTTCCACACAGAATTTTCCACCCCAGACATAGTTTAGGGGAAGGACATTTGCAGTCTTCAACTCACCATGCGAACAGAATACAGAATATGGCCATAGCAATGGGCTATGACGCCCACAGGCACCACCAGGCAGCCAAGAAATAAGAAAAGCACAAAGGAGGAGTCATTGGCATTCTTGGATTTCCAGTCCACAGCGCAGCCTAGTCCATGTACATCCAGGATATACCTGTTCCAGCCCAGCAGAGGTGCTCCTGACCATGCCAGTGAGTACAGCCAGATGTAGGTAATGGCCCTCCAGGCCCAGGAAAAATTGATCACTCTGGCATGGACCACACGAATATAACGTTCATAGGCCAGCACAGTTAGGGTGGTAATGGAAACGATCCCTGCAAGAAGAGAAAGTGGGGCAGTGTAACATGGCACTGGGGAAGACAGACATAAGAGACGACACATTGCCCAATGGAGACACATTACAGAGTATCTGGAACCAACAAGGTGCTTAAAATCTGGCATATCTAAGAGGAATAATGTCTCACAGTCCCCAGGAAATTTAATTGGACACATAATCACCCAGGGAAGAAAACAAACGGTGTGTGGATTGCACCAGGACTAAAAAACCCTAAAACCAGCTCTGCCCCAATGATTCAGCTACTGTGTTACACCTTCTGCCAAAGAGAAACTCTGAAGACAGTCTCAGGGAGACTCACTCAGGGTCTCACTTGACTTTACCTTTTCTCAGTTGTGTCTTACTCAGGATTGAGTAAATTAAGTGGGCTTCACAAGGATGAACTGGCCCAAGTTATGGTACAAGTATGCAAGGGGCTGCATTAACCTTCCTGCTAGCAGATATCAGCCTGTGAACTGTACTCCTGCAACATTGCTAACAAGGGAGTGAAGCCTTCTGTGCTCCCATGGGCTTCATTTATACCTCCATTTTGCAACAAATACACAGAAACAATATTATTTTTTTTTTTGAGAGCTCTTTCGTTCGTCATTTTGGTTAGCTTTCTCTCTCTTGTTGGTTTTATTTTATTTATTTTTTTTTTCAAATAGTTTATTGTCAAATTAGTTTCCAGAAACAATATTATTTATGTCTCTGCCTCTTCTCGAAGAGTGACTTGTATATTTGACAAGCTGCTACTGAGCACCTACTGTGTGCCAGTTACTTTGCCAACACTGGAGGTTTAAAAGTGACAGAAAGGTGGAAATCTAGGTGCTTAGAAGGAACCCAGTTGTGTAAATAACAGTAAGACGGCAGGAAGTGTAAAGGCTACAATTCCCATACAATGTCCTGCTGGAGTCACAGAACAGGGGGCACTTGTCAACGAGGCAGGAGAAGCATGTTCCAGGAAGGATGAAGAATTATGTGCTGGAACATAGAGACCATTTAAGCGTCTAAACCTGATGAGAGGATTCAGAGGTGTCAGGGCTCAGAGCATACCAAGGAGAGAGAAGGTTAAAAGCAGATGAGCCCATGCATAATGAGAAAGGCTTTCAATTTCTTGCCTTATAAGGGTTTTGGTTTCTTCTTTTCTTCTTCAAAAACAAAAACAAAAAACTTTGCCTGTATAAAATAGTAAATTATAAAATCTGCTACTCCATCATGTTTTTTTTTTTTTGTAAATGTGAAGTGACAACACTTAAGTTCTCCTTTTCCTCCTCCTTTTTCCTCTGAAAAGGCACTCCTTCCTGCAGTGGTATAGAACTCCAGTCCTAGTCCAGGGCCTGGAGACCAGTTTGAGCCATTGCAATAGTCCAGGCAAGTACGATGGGGCCGAAATTAGAGTACCTTTAAAGGTGTGAACTGTGAAGTCCAGATTCCAGAGACAATTGATTAATATCAACAGAACCCATTGGTTTATTGAATGTGAAGACAGAGGGAGAGAAAGGAGTCAAGAACAACTTGGAGGTTTAGAACCTTCATGATGATTCGAGGGTGATTACATTAACAGAGATCAAAACTATCAGGTGTTATGAGCAGATATGGGAGAGAAAATGAAATTGTGAGCTCCCTACAACACAACCAGTATAAATACTTGTTGAATAAGCAGATCAAGAGGGGTTGTCTAAAAAGTGGTTCTAATGGAGAATGAATATAAGACCTGTCTCAGGTAAGTAGGTAGTGGGGTGTGTGTGTGTGTGTGTGTGTGTGTGTGTGTGTGTGTGTTTGTGTGTGTGTGTGTGTGTATGGCAGGCTTCAAGAAACCTGGAGTGATCCCAGCTCTCTGACTTTAGCAATTCATACAATCTCTTTAAATTAGTTTTGTTTTGGTTCTCACAAAATTGAAAAGTCCTTCACATTATCAAATTTTGTGACTCTGCATCAATAAGGGTGTGAAATGAAGGCAATGGCCGTTAAAGGCATTGGCAGAATACAGTTAATATCTATTTATACCATGACAGGTTTGTTATTGTGGGGAGGGCAGCATAATTCCCAGTGTCTGATACCTGTGGTATTCAATAAATGTTCATTGAATAAATGAGTGAATGTTTAATAAGTATATATAAGTGACTGGAAGAAGAAGACTGGGTTTTCTCACATGGTAGAGGAAATATTTCAGGAAGTAGTGTTATAATCATAAATAGTGAACTAATGTTCAGATTATATCAAATAATTCTGGAGATTCTTGACTTATCAAGGAAAATATCAAGTTAGTTATGCTGCCTTCTGAACTAAGAATCAACTTTCACCTCATTAAAGTTCTACCTTAAGATTAATACCATCTTTTCTTTAACTGACTATGTTCCCAGAAGGTAACCAAAAACCTAAGATAGTGTTGGACTCTAAAGATAATAGGACTCTCATGAAATACTTTCGGTTTTATTTAGTTTACAAACTTTCTTATCAAATACAATGGTATTTAATTCTATAATTGCCTTTAAATGTTAAAACATAGTTTTGGGCCTTCAACTCTTAATTTACCTTGATTATGATTTAGTTCTTCTTAGGCAAGAAAACTTGCTGCAAATATGTTGCAGATTAGCAAATCCCAGAATACCTTACAGATGCATAAGTGAGTTCTGATAATTAGAGGGATAAGCTGCTATAATTTTAATTGTCATTCATATATCCATCCATCCGTCCATCTGTCCACCAATCCATGAATTCTTTACTGCTTATCTACACATTTCAATCATGTGCCAGAGAATAGGTACAAAGAAGAGTGAAGTAAGCGTCTCACAGAGCTTATAGTCTGCTGGATACCAGTGATAATATAATCAAGTCAAACAAGTAAATGAGTGATGTGGTTTCAAGGAGGGAGTTGGTGCAGAGAAGATGTGAGGGAGGGGGCTGTAGACATAGAGGAGTATTGTTTTAAAGTTTACCTATTTATCTTGAGGGACAGAGAGCATTTGGAGGGAGGGGCAGAGATGGAGAGAGGCAACCCCAAGCAGACTCCACACTCCGTGCAGAGCTCATTGAGGGGCTCTAAGTCACGAACCGTGAGATCATGACCTTAGCTGAAAGCAAGAGTTAGATGCTTAACTGAGCCGCCCAGGCCCCCCGAGGATGTGGCAGTCTTACCTGGGAGTCAGGAAAAGCCTCATTGTACCCAGAGCTGAAGTATGGAAAACCCCAGCTCTTCCAGAGCCTGGATTCAGTTGCTGACATTCAGCACCTTAACCAGTTAGTAGTCCCTAAATTTCCCGATTTCTCAGGCCTTCCTGACCGCGTGGGTACCTAAATGGTGAGCCTATTAGTCAGACTGATTAAGTCTTCTTGGGTGACCCATTTAAAAACAGACCTAAACTACATCCCTTCCTTACAAAATTTTTTTTCTCTCTTAACAACAATTATTTACTCGTAAATTTTGGTCCTGGACCAAGTCAAAATTATTTGCTGTATTCTGGAGAACAGCAAGGGGAAGGTGACTGCGCCCAAAATGAGCACCCATCATATGTGAGGCCCCATAATAATCATACTACATATGGTATCCATCTTCATGGAAAAGGAGTTTGGTGGCTCACAACATATAAGAAACCAATAGGTGGTGGAAACAATTTTGAGAACCCAGGACTGGCTGACTCCCAAACCCATTAATTTTGCCCTTATCTACCTGTTCCCACAAGCTCTGCTAGGAGTATCATGATGTCCCTCGCTCTCTGCCAAGCTATAGACTGCTCACACATGTAGTGTGTCTCCCTGTGTCAAGTAGGTTCTCCTAGGAGGAACCATAGATGCATGGTGCCTACCATTGAGGAGACTACAATCTTGTACATTCTTGTAAAGCCAAGAGCAGCTCTAGGTAACATTCGAGGACAAGGGAAAATGATACGAAATTGTATGTTAAGTTTAGTGTGCAACAACACGCCTGAAAAGGTAAAATTCCAGTGGATGGTGTGTGGGGATGGCATTGTGAAGATGTAACACTTACGCTGGGTCTTCAAGATGGAATAGGGGTTAAGAAACAGAAAAGACCAGAGCAGGCGTACTGGGGTGGAGGGACTTCTGCAAAGGCAAGGCGGCCCCCCTGGAATTCTGTCACAACTGTCCGACTCCGATGCGCGGAGAGGTAGAGGCCAAGCACGACCAGGCCTGCTGCAGACCTGCCTGCGCATTCTGCGGCTGGCGGTGGGCCAGCGCAGACACCTTCAGTTTGTTTCCTTGTGCTTTCTTTCTTTTTTTTTTTTTTAATTTTTATGGTTTATTTATTTTTGGGACAGAGAGACACAGAGCATGAACGGGGGAAGGGGAAGAGACAGAGGGAGACACAGAATCTGAAACAGGCTCCAGGCTCTGAGCTAGCTGTCAGCACAGCCCGACGCGGGGCTCGAACCCACGAACCGTGAGATCATGACCTGAGACGAAGTCTGACGCTTAACCAACTGAGCCACCCAGGCGCCCCTACTATTGCTTTCCTTAATAGAATTTTGAAAACCTGTGTGCACTCTCAAATATTTAAAAAGCTATTCTAAATTTTTTCACCTTAAGTTTAAGGAGTTGTATAACGTAAATATAAACATTTTTAAACAAAACTATTACCTTATTCTTTCAAAGAGATCAAGTAATTCATAAAAATGTTAGTGATTTCATATTTATATCTCTATATATACACGGATATATATTCAAACACACACACACAAATATAGCAAAGATCAATCATTTAAACTTGTATTTCCATTCCACTTTTCTCCTAAAAGTTTTTTTCTAGTGTAATATATTGGTATGGTTGAAAGATTTTAAATTATTTGTCTTGTTCTTTTCTATTTAGAAGTTGAAAATTAAAATTTCTTGGATAGTAAGGCTCTAAATGTCAAAAAATGGTCTTATAGAGGGAGTTATCAGTTTCTAATGTATATAACTGATCAAAATATCCTGTTAAACATTAGAAGTAAAAAAATATTAGAAATACTTCTCTTAAAATGATCAGTGTAGCTTTCTTTCCCCACAAAGAATATACCTATCCACAAGTTACTATTACCTATGGTAGAATGATAAATTCTCTTCCTATTTTTCCTCTTTATAAAGAAAGATTTCTTGATCACACATGTATCCATATACAATGAAAGGAATTCTGTTATCTTTAATTCTTATTGATTATAAGAACATTCCTTGTATATTCAATTATATGAACTCTACTGAATTTATATGCCAAAAATCACACAGTGTTTATTGTCAAAAGTTGCATTTAATGATTGATTTTGTTAAAAGCAAGTAACTAGTGGAGTGCCTGGATGGCTCAGTGGGTGGAGCATCCAAGTCTTGATTTAGGCTCAGGTCATGATCCCAGGGTGGTGGGATCAAGCCCCACATCTGACTCTGCTGAGCATGGAGCTTACATAAGATTCTCTCGCCTCTCTCTCTCTCTCTTTCTCTCTCTCTCTCTCTCTCCCTCCCTCTCTCAAATAAATAAATAAAAATAAAGTATAAAATTGGAAGCCACCTGAGTGGTCATTCACTTCCTCTAGCTCTTTTATCAATATTTTAAATTGTCCCTTTGTTTTCCATCCTGGAATTTCCTCTCATGTGTTCCTGGTAATTTTCCACCGTAAGATTTGGGATGGGTAAGGAGTTTATCTTCTTGTGTGAAGTGGGAGATCGGTGATGGAGAATCGGAGATGGGAGGGTCTGGATCACAAGGAGCTGGTTTCTAATACAAATTAAAGTTGAGAATTTAGAAGGTGATACTCCTAAAACCGCTCTTCCATAGCCATTAGAAAGAGTTGCTATAGGGGCTCCTGGGTGGCTCAGTCCATTAGAGTCTGATGTCCGCTCAGGTCATGATCTCATGGTTCATGAGATTGAGCCCCACACTGGGCTTTCTGCTCTCAGCACACAGCCCACTTCTGATCCTCTGTCCCTTCTCTCTCTGCCCCTCCCCTACTCATGCTCTCTCTCTCTCAAAAATAAAAATTAATTTTTTTTAAAGAAAAGTTGCTATATCGCAAGCAGCATGCATACTCCCATTTGAAGACAGAAGTCTAGATAAACTAATCTCATTGACACATTATGGAGACTCTGCTTAATCCTGCAGCATCACTTACATTAGGATGCAGACGGCATGCCTCAAACTGCCAGCCAACTCCAAGCTGGCTGCTCTGACACCACTGTTCCCTCTACCTGAACCGCTGCCAGAGATCTCACAGCCTGGGGAGAAGACAGACATGTAAAGTAACAATTACAGGAACTGTGCCTGCGAGCAAGAGGGTGCAGTCGAGGAAAAGCTTATCTCTGTTTACGGAAATACTGAGGAGGGTTTAAGCAAAAGCATATTTGAATTGATGAGTGAAAGAGAGTTTATCAAGTTGATGAGAGGATATTTCAAGGCCAAGGATATAGCATACAAAAAGGATGAAAGCGAAAAGAGGTATCCAAGGGTTAATTAACTCTATGCATCAGCTTGAGTCAAGTAAAGTTCTTTGTGGTGTAACTTGATGATTATGGACTCACCTACAACATTTATCAGCAAGCCAATATCACACACATACAATACACCAGGTACTGTGCTAGGAAATGGACAAAGATAAATTATGAAAGAAATAAACAGTAGAATGATAAATTCTATCATAGAGAAATGTTTCTGAGGCCAGTCTTGGATTCAGCTTCAGCTTCTATCCATAAATATGTATCACTCTGGGAAAATTAATTAACGTCTCTGAACCTCAATTTGCTCATGGTAAAATAGAAATAATAGTACCAAAATTCTGTTTCATTGTGTGTTTGTATGTGGATGCAAATTAAGTGAGACTATGAATGTATTTAGTAAGATGGTAATATATGTTATTACTATTATTATTGAATAGTTGAGTATCTAGGGGGAAAATTGCTTTAAGTGGTAATAATTGGACAGAAGGAACAGAAACAGGCAGAGGAGCTCTGAAACTTAAATGTACAAGGACATACGGGCACCAGGATGGCTCAGTTGGTTAAGTGGCCAACTCTTCATCTTGGCTCAGGTCCTGATCTCACAGTTCATAAGTTTGAGTCCTGCTTCGGGCTCTGTGCTGACAGCGCAGACCTTGCTTGGGATTCTTTCTCTTTCCCTCTCTCTGCTCCTCCCTTGTTCTCTCTCTCTCTCAAAAATAAATAAATGTTTTAAAAATACGAGTATGTTGATAATACAGACAAATACTCAAGAACAGTCATTTTCCCCCTTTGGCCACTAGATGTCCACATTGAATAGCTTATTTATAGTTCAGTGGTCTAGACTCTGGGTAATACACTAAATAGAGTAAGTGCATAGAAGATATATTGACTGGACCAGGCTCCAGATCTGTTAATACCTGTTAGATTAAAAAGTTAATACGACATGGTCTATGCTTTCAAGGAGCCCACACTTGAGAGAAGGGGGTATAAGGAGAAATTCCAAATCTGAAAATACAAAGAATATTCAGTTTAGATTTCCTCTGGGAAGCAGGCACTACTGAGTGAGTCTTGAAAATTAAGCACATTTTAACCAGGCAAATAAAAAGGGATTAGAGGAGAAAGGACTGTCAATCCTATTCCAGGAAAAGGGTAACAGCTTATGTAAACACATGGAGACCTGATGGAACTTGCACGATTTGGGTTTCTGCAAATAATCCAATATGGTAGAAGCAGAGAGTTCTAGAAAGAGAGGAAAGAAAGACTAGAGACTCTCCCAGGAAGATCTTTAAATGTCATGCAAGAAGTTTGGACTATAACCTGAGGCCTCCAGGGAGCCATTACAATGTTTTTGATCTTTTCCATTACTGTACTATTATTACTGTTTCAGAGAATTTTGTTTTACATTCTTTTGGTTTTGCTTTTGCAGATTTTCCTTATGGAAAGTCCCCTCTGGCTGAGATGTGGGAAAAGGATTGTGGGGAGGGACAAGTTTGGATATTGAGAAACTTACTGGAGACATCCATTCTGGTGATGAAGAATGGAACTGACACAGAGACACTGGGGAAGGAGAGACAATGAGGGTCAGTAAATTTCAGGGATGTGAATCTCTGATGGATGTGGGAATGAATGAAGAATCAAAAGAAGGCTTAGGTCAATGAATGGTTGGTGTAACACTGATCTGGAAGGAAAATGGATGAGATGGATTTGGGAGGGAAGATGATTGGGGGATAATGCACTGTGGATTTTCGGGGTGATTTTGAACAAATCACCCAATGGTCTGTGTTTTGAATTCTCTACTATAAAATGAGACGACTGTTAAACCTACCTTGAAGGGGTAAAATCTTACAGATCATACAATAAAATCTTCCAAACTAAGTGGGTATACATTTTCTCCAACCAATGAAAATTCTAATTTTCTTTGTTCAAAAACATGTAATGATTTGCCGAAAAATCCTAAATATGCAGTTTAATTACTTTCATACATATAGCAATGGAAGCAAAACTCTTTGAAGTTGCTTAATATACTACTTTATTAATTACTGACCTCTACTCATATTTGAACATTATATAAGGAAAACCATACTTTTAATATGCTTGAAAAGGCTTATTCTCTTAGGGAAGTTGCCAATTCTTCTTTGAAATCTACATTGCTTAGTTGAGTAAGCTCTCTTGCTCCTTTTACTTAATTAACAGGGGGTAATTTCAGCCTAGTAACACACTTCCTGTTACTTCCTGGGTGCCAGGTACTATTAAGCAGTCTGTCTGCTTACAACAGTATCTGATTTAATCCTCATAACTCTGTGAGACATGTGGAAATTATCATCCTTATTCTAGAGGGGAAACTGAGGTAAAGATGAGTTAAATAACTTGCCCAGGTCTCAAATAAAAAACAGAGCCAAGATTCAAATCAGTCTGCTTCCAAAGTCCACGCTATGCTGTACTCATTTTCTAAATTCCTTTTGGAAATTACCAAAAATTTTATACTAGTGAAGTGGACACTGGAGAAAGCATATACAATCCATGTGTTACCTACTTCATGCATTCTGCAGTCACATCTACCTTTGATATTGAAAGGTAATTTTTTTAACTCATTTTTTTAAGCTGAAGAATTTTCAAGGAAATTAGAGATGACCATGTTAATTTGAATAGACCCCCAAGCATTAAAGTCTGGTTTCCATTTGAGCAACAAAAGTAGTCTTAGAAGCATCCGAATGATGCATGGTCTTCAGTGCACATATTTTAGGCATTCACCAGCTATTAAGGCAGAAACTTCGTTCTAGTTAATAATTCCTTCTTCCATCTCTGTTTCCCTCCCCTTTCCAAATACCATTTTTCAGATGTTCCCAAGACAAATTTACTGTTCTTCAGGGTCGGTACATAGACTCAGCTTCAAAGAAATCAAGCATATCATGAAGGTTATAGCTCTGTGGATTAAAAAGTTATGATTTCAGGGAAGCAGTTTAAACAGAGATTTGATGTTGACTGCCATGTGAAAATCAAGCCACCACATGCTTGTTTTGCATTAAGAACTGGGAAGCCCCTAAAGCCAAGGGTCAGGGAATCCTCAGCAGAGAGAGATTCCATCAGGCAGCCCTCAGCCCGTGGTCTGTGGGTCAGCTTCTCAGAGCTGATGCCGTCCGCACTATGGTCTCAGTGGTCCTTGCTCATGCTGCCTTCGCTCCCCCTCCCCCCGAAATCTAGTAATTTTTCACAGGGGAGACCGGAGCAAATAGTTGTAGATGTCGTTGGTAAAATACGGGGGAGTTTGTCTACCCTGTGTGTCCCTCCCCTGAGGCTCCCCTGGGCGTCTGCGCAGTAGCTTGGAAATCATCTCGGACTCATCTGCCCGAAGTTATCTTTGATTCTTTCAATGTCGGCACTTCTGTCTCCCCTTCTTGGGCTTCAACCTTGGCTCCTTGTCTTCCTATTGCTCGATTTGGACAGATAGCCCAGTTTCTGACTGTTTACCTTGCCTCTGATTTGACAGTTTTAGGGTTTGTTTTAGGGGGAGAGGAGAGCTCCATCTTGGGGTACGTTGTCAGAATTTACTCCATTCTTATGTCTGTCAGGATTGGATATTGAACAAGATAGCTCATATTAGGGGAAAAAATGGATAATCATTACACTAACAAACCTCCCCCCCAAATATCCATTATGACCAGAGTCTACAGGCCCAGTGCAAAAGAACAGTTTGAATATAAAGTAACTGCTCTGTGGTTTGAAAGAGTGACAACATAAAATAGTCCAATGAAAGAATCTATCAGGAATTGGAGTATTCTAAATTCCAATAATTCGATTCTAAATTTGAATCCCAATCTAACTGCACTCACAGAATGGGTATGGGTGTCACAAGTAAAATGGGAAGCATACATTCTTTATTTTTACCACTAAATCAAAACGACTTCTTGAACAGGGCAATCTACATCTTGTGATAATCCACTAGAGCCTACCCAGAAAAGCTGCAAAAGAGAATGCTCTTCTGGCAGGACCTTGCCTCTGGTCCACAGTAGAGAGCATGGAGACTTGTTAAGTCTTCCCCTTCTCTTTCCCCTAGCTCTCATTCTCATTTCAAACTGACAGAAGGCTTTACTTTCGAAGAACTTCTAAATTCATCTCTGTGCCTCCCACCTCTCACTACTCACATGCAGGCTCACATCCCAACGTGATTGCTCTGACCTACTCCTAACGGATCAACTTTTTCCCTTTGTCCAGCCTCGTTCCCTCTCTTACACCAAATACCTGTTTGAGACTGGGCTCAGCTTATATGCCATCCCTTGGCCCAGCTCACAAGTCCCCACTCTCCAATATGGGCCATGACTGTCTGCCTCGCGCCCCAGAAATGGCAGTTCTGACTACAGTCACAGCTCAGCTGCTGCTGCTATAGCAACCACAGGCCTCTGTGCACCTTTACCCCCCTCCCCCCACCCCCGGACTGGGTGCATGGAGGCTCTGGCTTCCCCCACTGCTGCTCTGACCCAGCTAGCCTAGCCCAGAGGCAAGGGGATTTTAGCACCTGATGGAACATAATGGGACTGTATGAGTCAACAGACAGGAAGGGGCCCATGATTAAATTCCATGTACCCCCTACCCATTCCATGGGTTATTTCAAGGTGTGCTAGTTTCATACAGCCTCTCTAAGGTGTCCTGCAGGATGAAGCAATCACATGTTTTGGGCAAAGCTATGGCCGGCCTAGTGGTGCAACCTCTGATATTTGGCTTCCTTTCTTCCTTGTCTCTTCCTTGAATCTCTCATTTTTGATTTCCTGGATATATACTCCTCAATAAATTATTAGTCCATATGCTTTGCCTTAGGCATTATTTGAGGGGAACTTGTGGTAATAATCTTACAATTTTCATAATCTCCTCTCCAGCATAATGACCTGTAAAGACCCTCTGGTTAATGTACTGGCATTCAAGGAACTCCGCATATTTCTTCCACTGCCTAGTCCACCCACTCTTTCATTACTTCTAACTTCCTTAGTGCATGCTACCCTCTGCTCATGCACAGCACACGGTGTACTTTCATGGTTGCTATTTACTCTTTCCTGTATTATGGCCACAATTCTATGTATTCATGTCTTATCTTCCAGTTAAATTGTAAACACCTAAGATAGGGATCATGTCTTTTGTAACTTGACATCCTCCCTGGCCTCTGCGATAGTTAACAAGAAATTATTATGTTTTTTGGTGATAAGGGTTATGTATATGTGAACATATTTCTTCTAAAAAACCTGGAGAATAAAAACACTGGAGTAAATACGATCACCCTTTAATCAAGCAAACACTAATGTGAAATGATGCTTAGCAATAGTCACAGTCAGATTTCAAAGAAAGGAAAAATGTTTCTTATAGAAAATAGCAATATATAGGGTTAAAACCAGACCATCTCTTGCTATTTTTCCTAAGGGATCTCTATTCTCAACTTGACACACTATTCAACTGTCATCACATGATAACTTCTGACTATTAAAAAGCCCCTACAAAATATTCATTTTTATGCATATCATAAAGTCAGGTGGTATCCCTATAAGATTTGTCATCTCTTCTTCTCCAGTGACAATAACAAATTATATTCATATGGTGTTTATAATTTTCAAAGTACTGCTCCACGTATGTTTATCATCAGTTCTTCACAGACCTGTGAGGCAGGAAAGGCTCATGTCCCCATTTGGTTAGGGGGTGAGAGAGGGGGATGGGATTTGGGATGAGCCTAAGGTCACAAGATGAATGACATCCCACTCGGAGGAGAACCCACCACTTCTGACTGCTAGTCCAGAGCTCTCTTCAAGTTAAAATATGAGGAAATCTGGGAAGTACAGAATTAAGTCTTAATTTAGTTTTTCATAATTTACCAAACCGTCAAAGAGGCTCAGAGTTTAGGTTTTACAGCAGGTGGTAACATCCTGATTCCATTTCAAAATCATTTTCTATCACCTTGTTGCTGATGCAAATGGAAAGTACTGAGATACAGCCAACGACCAGTGTCGCTTTTCTCTCAAGAATGAATACAACACACTCAGCTTTAAGAGTGAGTGTGTGTGTGTGTGTGTGTGTGTGTGTGTCAGAGAGAGAGAGAGAGAGAAACTAATCAACCAAAAAGTGTGCTATGAGATACCTAAGGACCATATAAAGAGAATAGGTACAAAAGATAACACGCTTGCCAGACGTGTTAAGGACAAATATAATTGCTGTGCCCTTGGCCCTGCAATGCTGGGACACAATGCTTAAAAGGCACATTTGGAGGGCTCCTGGGTGGCTCAGTGGGTTAAGTGTCCAACTCTTGATTTTGGCTCAGGTCATGATCTCATGGTTCATCGGACTGAGCCCCACATTGTGCTCTGCGCTGACAGTGTGGAGCCTCCTTGGGATTTTCTCTCTCTCTGTCTCTCTCTGCCCCTTCCCTGCTCACACTCATTCTTAAAATAAATAAACATTAAAATAAATAAAGTTTTTAAAAAAGGTACATTTGGTATGTGGGCATGCAAAGTAAAACCCATCTTGGTGACTATTGTGGAATAGTCTGGCTAGGCAAGAAAAGATCATTTTCTTGGGAGTCTTAGTCATTCTGAGCTGAGAATATCAAGTGGAAAAAAGCTAAAGAAAGATTTACAAGTATTCTGCCTGAGGCCACAGCGCAAAGCTAGCAGGTGCTCCAGTGGAGCTGATTTCCAGACCCATTCATATGCTACTGTTTCCAGCTTCTCTCCCACATTGTCAGCTTGCGCTTCATATGGATTCTCCCTTGATGTTTAATTTAAAACCTTCTATATCTGAGCAGTGAGTCCGTCTCCCTCGGTAGGAAGAGTGACTCCAAATGCCAACTCTTGAAATAGCCACAGATGAATCTCCTGGAGAGATTGTTTAATGTCGATTCCAAGGCCCTGCACTTGAAGATCCTGCTTTAGGGAGCCTGGAATGGAACTCAAGAATTGGTATGTTTAAGAGACTCCCCCCGGTGATTCTGACCAACTTTGGGAATGGTAGGTCTAGATTAAAATCAAGTTCCTTTTAATATAATGTCTTTGTGGCTATTTGCTCATTTCCCAGGTTTTCCTCCATAGACTCAACACCAATGGAGGAACACAAGAAAACTACTATTTCATTTCACAAAATGGTATTCCGCAGGGATACAAAGGCTGCACCACTCACAAAGCTCCATCTCTGAGGGAGGGGACCTTGTCTATGTAGTATTGACAGCTCGAATCTTCATCATAGATTACTCACTTCTAGCTTAATTCCTGTCTGCCCTTGCATTTTGCAGTTCTGTGTAAGCTGCCCAAAGGCCAGGTTTTGTAACGTATTGGAAAATAGCTGAAGGTGATGTCATTTGGAAAGGAGGTTTTATAAACCTAACTAAATGGCCTGTACATGTGAAGCCTGCCCTGGCTTAGCCAGTTACCAAGACTCCAGAGCCCATTAGAAGTGAGAAGTTTGTTGGAAAGATATCAGCAGCAGTTTCTTCCAGAAAGGGAAGAAGAGTAAAGACTAATGTTACTTCCTGGGCAATTTCCTCGTAGTAGTAGGGACAGCAGAGTGAACCCTGGGCACATAAGAAACTCAGGGCATATTTTAGGTAAATAAGATAAAATTATTCCAGGACAAGTTACAGCTAAAAAACAGACAGGTACCATGCCAGGAGCATCTAAATCTTCCTTAAATATTTAAGTTGCTCTAACATGTGGGGCCCTGAGCTTACTGCTTGGAAAGCAAAGTCATCAAATATTGTCCTTGGTGTAAAGGGGAAAAGACAGCACAAGATGACAAACCAAAATACAAAATTGTATATTTGAAATTCTAAATGAGACATTCAGATCTGAGTACCATAGGAGCTCAGAGAGAGAAAAGATTACCAAGAAACTGGGGGGGGGGGGGGATCTCTATATAAAGGGGTGGGACTGAAAGATAAAGAAAAAAATCCATTTGAAAATTTGCCCAGCATCAATGAAAAGAATGAAATCTGGTCATGTGTAGAAACGTGGATGGAACTTGAGGGTGTTATGCTGAGCGACATAAGTCAGGTAGAGAAGGACAGATACCATATGTTTGCACGTATAGGAGGATTAGGAGGAACTTAACGGAGGACCATGGGGGAGGAGAAGGGGAAAAATAGTTGGTGAGAGGGAGGGAGGTAAACCATGGGAGATTCTTGAATGCTGAGAACAAACTGAGGGCTGATGGGGGTGGGGGAAAGGGGAAGGGGGGAGATGGGCATGGAGGAGGGCACTTGTTGGTATGAGCCCTGGGTGTTATATGGAAACCAACTTGACAATAAACTATTTAAAAAAAATAAAAACAGCAAAAAGAAAATTTGCCCTGCATACAACATGCCCACGAATTCCAAACTTACTTATATGCCCTGGAGCAATGCTGTCCAATAGAAGCATGTGAGCCATATATTATTTAAGTCTTTTAGTGGCCACATATTAAAAGGTAAAGAGAAACAGATAATATTAATTTGATAACATTTTATTTAACCCAACATATTTAAAATATTTCAACTTGTAATCAACATAAACTAATTCATGAAATATTTTGTATTTTTTGCATATGAAATCTTCAAAACCTAGTGTATTATCTCAATGTAGACTTGTGATGTTTCAAGCACTCAAGAGGCACAGAGTAGTGGTTACCCTGTTGAACAGCACAGATTCTAGAGAAACTCTTGTACGTTAAGTAGAAGAGGTAACTAGAATATACTTTGAGGCACCATTGATTATATTACAGTGAAAAACAGGAAAGCCCAAAGTCCATCAAAAAAGGGAAACAAGTGAATAAATTGTGAGCAAAAGAACGGAAGTATTGCTCAGTTTCAAGTTACTTTCATGTTTGCAGTGACCTCTAGGAGAAGCAGGTGGATCAAACTAAAGAGAGAAATACATAGATGTAAATGTTATCTGTAATTTTTCATTCTTCAGAGATAGGTTAAAATAAAAATAGGAAGGTTCATCTCTGATCACTGTGGGTGGCAGATATGTGAGCCCTTTATTGTACCCTTTGCACTTTTCTGTATTTAAAAACTTTTAAATAATTTACAGAATGAATAAAATCCATTGAGGATGTGGAGGTAGCAAGTGGGAGGCAATAGGAAGACAGGCTCTTTTAACAAAGAACAGAATGGGGTGGTCACAAGGCAGGAGGCAGCTGGGGTGGTGGCTGGACTGTAAACTGGTGGGGATGATCCGAGGGGGGAGAGGAGACTCTGAATAAGGGCCAGCAGCCTGAGCTGCACACTCCCTGCCCCTGTGTGTGATGGCTGAGTTCCATTTGGCCGCCGTGCTGTGGGCAGGTGTAGAGGGACGAAAAGGTTCCACAGGGAAATGAGGGACTAATGCTTTGGAAGCCGCAGGGTCACCCAGTGGGGCACCTTCTCTACTACCTGGCCCTGGGGTCTATGGGGTATGTCCAGAGTTTGGCTAAGCTACTCATGCTATTGCTGTCTCTGCATCCATTTTGTTTGGCCAAACAGCCTGCGGGGACTTTCCCAGCAGGCCCTCACGCAAGCGCCTGCCCTAGGAAGTAGCCTGCAGATGGAAATTCCTCACGTGACTTTCCCAACAGCCCTTGTGATCAACAGTCTCGTCTCCCCGCCTCCCTTTGATAAGACCTTTGTGTAGCGTACCCAAACTGTATTCTTTGTAGTTTGAATTGACCAATCTTGCCTTGACCCGGGAACCCCAAAGCACTCCACCCATGGACCCGAATAAAGGCATCTGACCTAGGGTCCTGCCTCTCCCAGCCACACCCTGCCTTGACCTCCCTGGGTGGCCCCTCAAGGAATGCCATGTGCGTCCTCCAGAACCTGTAACAAACTATCTCAGTTTCTCTTGTGGTCTGTTGTCAAACCCCGACTCACGATCCAGCACCCTGTACTCCATTTAACAAATGTTCATTTAACAACATTATAGTAAGGTATGGGAGGGGGAAACAGTTTCTGCTTGGTGGTGGGAAACCAGGGTCCATGGGGGCTGCCAGCATTAGGGAGAGGTAAGGAAATAGAGAAAATGTTCAGAGAAGAGGCTGAAGATACGAGGGAGTTTGGTGCTCATGAGAGGAGGCTGCGTACACATGGGAGCTCAGGATTGGATCGGATGGAGAATCACGGGTCCATAAAGATATGGGTCGTCACTGACTGGAGAGCCTTTCCCTTTGGGCACCAACTGGTCTCAGCAAGGATGTGAGGTAATTTGGGATTTGTTCTGATCATCTCTGGGGGCAAGAGGAGGTCAGGAGTGTTTCTGGAGTGTGAGTGCTGAATGATTTGCTTGCTAGTGTGCTGATTTCTGAGATACAGGCTCTCTTAGGTGCCACACTGAAGATCTTCAGATTACTTTCAGTTTTTAACTATTCTCACAATTCTGTGAGGAGAGACAGTACAACCCCCCCATCAAGGGTTCAGGCTTATATCCTCCATTTTTTATGAAGTTTGAAAAACTTAATCTCCTGGTGCTTTACTCTCTTTAACTGAATAATGGGATAATAGTAGTATCTAACTACCTCACAGAGATGGGATAAAGATTAACTTGTAACAGTACCTATAACAGTACTAGCGTGTGGTACACACCTAATAAGCATTAGTCATGGACATTATAATCCACCAGCTATATATTTCCATCCATCTGTGATTACGTCCTTAGGATAAATTCTTGGCAATATAATTGTCAGTAAGATGATGTATAAAATTTTAATGTTTTAATACAACTTGCCAAAATATACACCAGAAGATACATTAAATCCCCACTACCGTATCATCAGGTACTTGTTTTGTTCCCATTTATTTATGCCAAGAGGGATGACAACACCACACCCGCCCAGCAACCTATTACAGTTGCCTTCTGTATACTCACCGCCCCAGAATAGAGTACAGGAGTGGTGCCTGCTAATCTGTAGTTCAGAGACATTCCCATTTGATTCATAAATACTCTTCAGTTTAAAGCCGTTGTTCTCGAATTTTATCAATTGAGAAATCAACTGTGAAAACATTAGTTTACCCAACCTCTTTGGAACATCAACACTTTAGACCAGGCTCTTTTTGAAATTCCCCTTGGCTTTATGCCTCTCCTACCTCATTGCCCATTTCTAGGTCACTTTTTTTTTCCTTTAGGGAAAAAGAAACTGGATATTTTATGTAACTGGGAAGTCTAAAGTGGCATTGGCTGCAGGCACATTGTCCGATAGACACGAACCAAGTAAACTTGGGGTCTTTGAAATCATTCATCAGAGTGCTTCCTCTCTCTCCCCATCATCGGCTGGCTTGCTCTCTCTGTGGCCCAAGTCTTGCATGGACTCTCCGGTAATTAAGGTACTGGCAGCCTCTAACTCACATCCTTAAGGCTTAACAAACCCAGAAGAAAACAAAACAAACAAAACAAACCGCCCCCTCCAAAACAAAAAAAGAAACAAAACAACAACGAAAAACAATGTATACCCAGGAATCGTAGAATAGGCATCTTCCCTAACTAATCGGGGGCGGGAGTTACTAAATCAAACCCAGCCGAGAGCGCCATGTTTACATCCCGACACGTCCCTATCTACCAGCTCCCTCTCAACCATCTTCTGATTCTTCTTGCTTTCACACAGCCTTCCCACCCAATCACTGAGTCATGCCTGTTCTCAGGTCTGTCCTTCTCTGTCCTGACTGCTATGAACTCAGTTCAGACTCACATCATCTCTTGCCCAACTCTTTCAGTAGCCTTCTATCCGGTCTCCTTTCTACATTTTTGCTGCCCTTGGATTCATCCTGCATACATATCCAGATGCAGCCCGTTTCTTTGCTTAATGACATTAAGCGCAATACCACTCGGACAAAGTAAAAACTCCCCAGCATTTCAAAACCTTTTAAGACCTTCCAGAACTACCTCCTGATCACCTTGTATGACCAAAACAAACTCATTTGTTTGTCCTCAAAACCTGTTCCTAATTTTGGTTAAATGTGTTCCACTCATTCAAGTACCAATGCTGAGATTTTAGTCATTTTCAGCTCCTTTTTCTCCTCTCTCTATGTTCACATTTTCCTCTGCTTGTTGCTCTCTGACCACCCTGCCCTGCCCAGGCCATATCACAGTTCTCTTCCTTACCAGTCATCCGCAGGGTCTCTCTGCACCTGCCCAGCTTCTCTCCACATTGCCACCAGGCACACATAAGCTTTACCTAGAAAAACTTCAGTGGCTCTTCATTAGCCGCTGAATACAAGTCCCCTGGTATTCACAATACCACACAATGAAAATAAGTGTGATCCAACACAATTGAAAATTATCATGGTTCAACAAGACTGCTACTTTGGGCCCTACCCCATGTGCCCCACCTTCCCACACCATGCATGCCCACATGCCTGTCTCTGAGGGTCTCCCTCTGTGGAATGTTCTTAATACTGGCCTACAGAAATCCTTCTCAACCTTCAGGGCCCTGGCTTTTTCTTCCATGAAGCCTTCCTAGATTTCCCTAGTCAGACAAAATAAATTCTCTGTACACCCATTGAAGTTTGTCTATACCTATATCACAGTCATGACCGCAGCCTGGTTAACAGAGTGGTGAACTGTGCACCAGCATCAGCCCCAAAGGTGTGGGAGTTCCATTACTCCCCAATTCTATAACTTTGGGAATATTATGAGCCTATTTCTCATCTACACAGGGAAACATTAATACCTGCCTCACGGGGTTATCTTAACAATGAGATGATATGTATAAAGAAATCAGAACAGTTCCTGGGACGTGAGCAGTTACTTGTTCCTGGACTTGCTCTGACCCCTTTCTGAAGACCCCACATCACATCTCAGTCATGCCTGTGGGTTCCGGAGTCCGACCCCTGGCACTGAAGCCCAGCTCTATCACTTACCAACTGTGCGGTTTTGAACAAGTTCTTTGTCTTCGCAGTGTCTGTTTCCCCATCTGCAAAACGGGTACCCAATTGGATGGACTGTTAGGACGATTAGGTAAGATAAATACAGTCAACACTTAGAGCAGTGGTTGGCATAGAGGAAGTGCTAGTAAGTGTCACAGTTGCTATCTCTACATCCCCGGATCCAGCACAAAAACTGGGGGAGAGTGTTCAATAAATGTTGCATTGTATTAAACCCTGTTTCTCTTTGCAGTGTAATTTAGTTAAGGCTCTTCCCGGCATTAACAATGGGAGCCCATTCCATTACAATTTAGGTATTGTTTTGGTAACCACTGTTTATAAAATGTCAAGTTCTACACTCTCATTGCTTGGTGAGCCATCAGGGAGTGTAAATGTGGGTACAATCATGGGCAGTTTACTTAGTCTTGGATTGGCTGCTCTGAAACTCACAAGGTATTATTATATACATGTAATTTGATTAATTTGCCTATAGCCTGTCAAATGAACTGCACCCCCCCAAAAAAAGTATATTAAAACATTTTATGTCGATTTTGAGGTAGTTGTTTGCAATATATAGAGAGAGATCATCTAACAGGATAAGGAAATATTGCAAAAAACTCTAAAATAAATAAGATATCATCCTCTCATTTCTATAAATGTTTTGCCATTATTTTATTCTGGATGTAACGATTTAAAAAAGAAACCCACAGAATCTCTAATCTATACTGATAGTTGAGGCAAGATGAGATATATTCCCTATATCTCTGAATTTTGTTCTGGAGTTTGTTATCATAATGCTTCAGATGGAAGCCGCTGTTGATTGTTGAGGGAGGCGGGCAGGGGCGCGGGGGGAGTATAGGGAGCAGTTCTCACTGACATTGACCCTGCTGAAGAAGCACTTACAGGGGCGCCTGGGTGGTTCAGTCAGTTCAGCGCCAGACTCCGGCTCAGGTCATGATCTCACAGTCTGTGGGTTCGAGCCCCATGTCAGGCTCTGTGCTGACAGCTTGGAACTGCAACTCCCTCCCCTCTCTCTGCCCCCCTGCTTGCATTCTGTCTCTCAAAAATAAATAAACATTAATTTTTTTTTAAAAAAAGAAGCACTTATAGTCAGAAGATGTGAAAGAAAAAAGGTGAAAGGAAGAAAACAAATTCATTATAATATTCAAAACTTGAGTCTAATGAAGGGTTTCTCAACCTTGGCACAATTGACATTAGGGGCTGGATAAGCCTTGTGGGGCGGTGGGGGCCAGGGGGGTTGTCTTGTGCACTGAGGGATGTTTAGCAGCGTCCCTGCCCTCTACCCACTAGGTGCTAATACCACCCCCCACCTAGTTTTAACAACCCCAAATGTCTCCAGACATTGCCAAATGTCCCCTGAAAGGCAAAATCACCCTGGCTTGAGAATAAGTACCTTGACAGGGAAAATTAGTAAAGGTATGAGGTGGGGCATCTTATAGCTTATTTAAAATGTTCCCTATTTTTAAGTATTTTTATTGACACGCATAGGCTTATCATAAAACTGATTATCTGTACTACCAATAAAAAGACCCCAGGTCATGGTTCTGATACATCTCCCCAGAGATTAGCACCCAGAGTCCTCTGTCTGGAATGGGGTGATGAAGGTAAAGGGGTGACAAGGAAGCAAAGAGGTGCTTTAACAGGCCAGTTGATCTTTTCAACCAGCAAATCTGTTTTTGCCCACCTGGGAGGTGCAAGACACTGTAGTGAATGTGGAGGTACACTGCACTCAGGCTTGCTTTAAAGATCATACTTCCATGACCAATGATTTCCCACCTTCTGCTTTTTCCTTGTAATAAACACCTGGCTGGTATTTGTTTCGACTGAGGCCGTTACAGTTAGGCAGTCAGAAAATGGGACTGTTAAAAGAACAGGACACACAGCTCATTTCTCTGTAATAGTTCACTGAAATCATTTTAGGAAATTAACAATTACATTAATTGCCTAAATCAAGATTCCCTACTCTTCCTTGACAGTACATGTCCCCGACACCCCCATTTCTTCTTTAATAGAAATGCTGAAATTAGGGTAAAAACTTTAAACTTACACATAATGATGAAATTAATTTATAATGCGGAAAGAACACTTCCCCATACTGAATTAGTAATATTTCTATTTTTAAGTTTAGGGGATGAATAAAGGAACAAAAGTCTCAAGCAGACATGGTGTGCTCAAGGGGTTTAATTATGTGATGAGTAATAAAAAGAACTGGCATAAAGTCCATGGCACTAACATCTTCAAGGATTCCTATCTCCTTAAAACTAGAACATGTCTAAAGGTGTATCTCCCAACTGAACTACAAACAGGTATTTACTTCCAATAACCTTCATCGACGTTGAACTTCTGAAGCCAGTTTCCTCTGACGACATACATGCCTTTATTCATACTAGTTCTTCAGTGTGTTAGGGTTAAACACATGTTTACAACAGCAAAACAGCAGGAACTAGCAGTCACTGCCTGGGAAGAGACGCAGCTCGTGAAATACATACTAAGACACAGGCTGCTCTGATTTCGCGTGTGAGCTCGAGGAATCCTAACCCTCTGCCCTCTTCCAACCCACCATCCCCCACTTTAATTACACAGATCTTAATTTCTAGGAAGATCTTTTGCTATTTATTGAAAAGCAAATGTACTCTCAAATCCTAGGAGCCACTTTTATGATAGTGATTTCTGTGTTACACACTCTTACATGCAAGACCGCTCTGCTGAGAGGAACACAACCTGGGAAGTTAGGCTTCAATTCTAAACACTTACTAGAAGTGCGTCCAGGTCAGTGGCTCAATTCCTCCTGGTCTTATCTAGAAAGTGGGTATAATTACTTGCCCTTTCTTACCTGACATAGTTGTCCTGAGGTTCATGTAAGAAAATGTAGTTGTCAAGAGAAAAGGCTGTGTTCCTACCAGTGCTGTGGCAGAAACGCTCTCATAATATGCATGTGAGAGTCCAATTCTTTCAGCTGAATCAGCTTCTTTGTTCATGCCTTACAGAGAGCTGGCGGTATTGTGTCCCCTGCTGTTGAAATGTGAATACATTAGGTCATTGGCTAAAAGAAGAATGATACTAGAAGCAATGCCTCTTTAAAATGAAGGTGAAAATACTGAAATAAAAAGTTAAAAATCTTCAAAGACGAGGCAACTACCTCAGTGCATTAAGAGCATAACTTCCGTTTGTGCACCCAAGAGGAAGGAAATAAAACTAATCCTAACCAGAATTTCTTGGTGTTGACACTTTCTGATCTGCTTCATCATTTTGGTTTATTTATATTTCTGACTCCCAGGGCTCTCAGTGCCCTGGGCTTCTGGGACCCAATCCCTTGTACCTTTTCTTTACACCTTCCCCCAAGCAACACCAAAACAGTTCTGATTAATGTCAGAAACTTCTTAATTAACTGAATGTTAGCTGAAATAGATTTCAGGAAGTATTAACTGATCTACATCTTAACTCTTAAATTTCTTGTTTAAACTGTAGGGAAAGGTTTGGGCACCCTACAAACAAATGCGGTGCACCTCAAATCCGGTTTCTTTTTTCTTTTGGGGAAAGGGAGTGGAGGTAGTCATATTGGGGAGTATGACTGACAGAAAACGTCTTATATTCTCATTAAGGTAAGAAGGTTTATGTTCTCCAACAGAACGGTTCTCAGGTACAGAAGAACTTATCCATTTTTCTATTTTGAATTCTTAGAATAATGTCAATTCGTAACCCGCAGTTGATATTCAACTGACGTTTGTCGAATTCAATCATCTTGCTTTGGATCTGTCAGGCGGACGGGAAGAAGGGGTCTCCTAGCATCCTCAGTCCCCTGAGATTTGTCCTTAGCTGGCATCCCTGAGAACACTCAGATGGAGGCTTGGCCATGTCTATGAATCCAAATCCATCCTTGAGTTCCCTGGCATTCTTGGATTTGAGTCCACACTTAAATCAGTATTTAATGTCTTCATACTGATGTCCTAGAATGCCTTAATATTATTTTTATTATTTCCACCTCTGGTTCTGGGCTTTCCATTAAAAAAACCTTTGTCACAATGCACTTTCTTACTTCTTAATGCTGAACAACTGAGAAAAGATACAAAAGATATAAAATCCATCTTAACCAACAAGTCCCTTCCATCAAGAGTTGTAAAACTTTCCATCCACGTTTTTGGAATTATCTTTTGACTTTAACATTTTTTAATACATATTTTTTTTAATTTGAAGGAGAAGTTTTGAAGTTTCCCAAAAAACCCAGTAACTTGCTCACCAATTCAGTAAACCAGGTTACCAATTATTTTTTATTTGTATTGCACACAATATTTTACAGAAAAAAATAGAGAACCCCTTACTGTTAAATCAATTAATTACATGTTTTCTTCTGATTCTTCTCATACCTAAACTTTTACATAAATATAATCAGTACATAAAATAATTTAACACTTTTGAATCTCATTTAACATTTGTTCATACAATTTTACATATATCAATATCATTTAATTACTATATAACAGTCTATAATAGCAATATCGATACATCAAAATCTGCTTATCCATTTCCCAATTTGGGGGCTTTTTTTTCCTTTTTTTTAAAAACCCGTATAAATGAGAATGCTAGAACTATCTTTGTATAAGTAGCTTCTTTTTCTTTCTTTTAAATATTTTCCTAGGCATATGCTGTTCAAACTGAGTTGATCTAGCAAAAAAGAATTGGTTACAGAGCTTTTGTTGTAATCACTTAAATAGTTCTTTTTAAAATTACTAATAATGCTACTGACATAAAGACACGTGAATTTTAAAATGTTTTGCTGTAATAGCATAAACCAGGTCAAAGTTGCTTCAATTTGCATTTTTAATACACTTAAATCTGAGTATCATTCCAAGAATTCACTTTTATTTGTAGCTTCTCATTTATACTCTATCCTTTCATTAATTTGCTTAGTAAAGAGTAGAAAGCCTTATGGATCTGTATCTACTTTTTAAAAAACATTAAGTACTTTATTCATGTGTAATGCTAGTGGCTTTTTTTGAATCCAATCTTATCTTCGTTTTCCTCCTATTTAGTTTCCATTTTTAAATTTTTCTTTAGTTGATTTCACCTACTTTGCCAATAGTCTTTTTCATTGCCATAAAGTTCCTTTTGTACTACTGGAATGAGAATTGTAGTCTTTTTATTTATACCCTTATAATCAACATTTTCATTCATCTGGAATGAATGGTCTTATCACATGTCAAGTGGGCCCAATTCTTTTTTCATACTAACATCCAGTTAGTCTCTCCACCAGTAATTATTCCACAATTATTTGTTTTCCAATTGGTTTACTCATCTTTAAATCCTAAAGTAACTTTTCTAAATATACTATGAGGCTGAGTAGGAAGTTCAGGGGCAAGACTCTCACTTTTTTTCCCCAAGTTAAAAAGACAAATCTATCTTTCCTTGCCTATTTTCCTACTTTACACAATTCTGTCAAATTATACAAAGCATCAGTTAGAAAGCTGAGTGGAAGGGTAGTAAATCTACATTACTAATGTCAGCTAGGGGCACTCCTTTGGATAGGATTTCATACACATTACCTAACTTAATCCTCACAATAATTTGGCAAGGTATTGTTCTATAGACGGTGAAATCATTTTGATAGGTCTACACCTAAGGACAGACCCAGTAAAACCACTCCACCACATTCAAAATACGCATAAAGATTAATACCAATTCTGTTTTCAGCAAGCTGTAAATTTCTTAAATCTTTGTCTCATTTTCCTCACCTTTTAGCCTAGTAACATCTGCATTTCTTATAAGAAATGCATGTTGTTCAGATCAGAAGATCTGATTTGACAAAGCATTACTTTGTCAAAACTTGGCCAAATTCCGCTGCCATGAACTCCATTGCTCTAAGCCATATTTTTAATGAATCCTAATCTTCACGTTCCCCTGATCTGAGAATAAGCTGAGACCGGAGTCTGGAACAAGGCTGCATGACTTCCACGAGCACGTCTCCCCTGCGGCAGGAAAGGCACGCTTCTAACAGTGAATGTCAGAAGAAAGACTGAAGTCAAGACAGGCTGGAGTCCACGGTTGGCTCTTCCACATCTCAGACTCTGGGCAAATTATTAATAATTGTCTTCCTTCTTTAAAAATCTATTCAATATCAGCCTCACAAGGTTGTTGAGAAACTGTCATCAGAGAGCACAGGAAGTGCCTAGCACATAGAAATGTTCCATTCCAGAACAAAAATTGCCTTTGAAGGGCTCGCTTCCTACAGAATTATCACTTTGAGGAACGGAAACAGGAGACTGAAGGGGAAGGCAGTTTACCTCTTCTCACAACTCCATAGGTTTTACATCTGGAGTACCACAGTTTTGGCTTCTGATGGTTCTAGAAAAAATGTCTCTGTTCCTTAGAAAGCTATGGATGGTTTTGAGAAACCATCTGTAATCCCAGGTTAGAAATGCCTCACTCCATTTCTTCTTAGGAATTTCATAACAGCCAATCTGAAGTACCTTTTCCTGGGGCAAGATATTTTTTTCCTTTTGGCCTGAGTTTATTGCTGGAAATTCTTTTCTCTTAGGTGCCAGCACAGGGCTCTGTAGCAATTTTTCCAAAGTATTAAATCAGAACTATTTCTGAAGCATTAAATCAGAACTAACCTTATCCTCTAGATTTCCTCTGGGACAAACGTCCCAAGAATGAACTCTTCAATGACTATATGAACTCTCCAGCACTTTCTGTAATCTTCTGATTGTGGTGGTGTCCCTGCCTCATAAGTTAACAAGGGTCAAACGGGGAAACTGAACTGCAAAGTGTATTGTAAACACCAGACCTTGACAAATAAAGGATCATGCAAAGCTAATCTTTTAACAAATGGCACTTGCGTTAAGTTGCTATTGCTACCGTCATGTCTGTACATTGATATTATATACAAAAGACCCATATAATTTACTGTATAACTATTCAGAGGTGATAGCAACTGTAATAACTGCAAAAGTAATTAAAATATTCCTTAGATATTATTATTATAGATGAATACAATCTGAAGATCATTAGTAGATACATATTACCTGCCTTTAAGCATAGTTGCTAATATGGAACCCTCACTTATACACCCAATACTAAAATAAAGCTAAATTGTCCAACAGTCAATCAATCAGTTACTGATAGGTTAACAAAGACACCCAATGACTGAATGTCTCAAACAGAATTAAAGACAACATCTGCATAGCATCCATCATATAACCAGTTCTAATTATTCATATAGGAAACTGTCCTTTAAATGAAAATACTCTAAACCAGGATGAAGGCCCAAAGTAGCATCTCCAGTTTGCTTCCTCCTAGTCTTCTTCAAGGTGCTTCCCTACGCTTTCTAGGTTGTTGCTTCCATCAGAGGAGTCTAGTTTGGCCACGATTATGTTATTGGTTCCAGGAGCCTCTGGTTGTTTATCATCACCATCAAAGATAATGTCTTCTGGATTTGGAGGTGGGGGACAGAATTCTTCACTGGGAAAGATCTCCTGGAACAGTGTTTCAGCTTGCTTGACTGCATGCTCATTTCCCAGTCCACAGTCAGGCCCAGAGCAGACGTAAACATTAGAAGGTAAGCCATGATATGAGCTTCTGCTGACTCCGGAGGAATCTCTCATATTAAAATAGAGAGCCCACAAGAGTCTTGGCTTTGTAAGTTCCTCCTCATCTATTGCTGCTTCAGTATATGGGGTGAATAATTTCTTCACCACCGGCTCTAAGTCTTCTCTTGCTGTTTTAGAGGATGAACAGGTCAGATGTACCAAATAGGTGTCTTTCATGCACGTCATGGTTGAGGAACATAATTCAGTGACACGAACGGCATATGTTCCTGATTCCGCTGGGGGCACTATCAAAACGGAAATCTGCTGATCTGAATCTGCCTTTAGTATAGACTGATCGGTAATGAGCACTGCCCTGGAGATCTGCTTATACTGTACATTTGAGCATGTTTTCTGAGAAAGGTAACTATCTTCCACAATAAAATATTTAGCATTTATTCTTTGACCTAAGTGGTCTATAATTGCTTTACAGCTTCCAGATTCTTTGTCAACTACAAGGCATTGAACTTTATGGCGAAGACAATAGATTCCACCAAAAACTGCACACATCCTGCAGAAACACTGGGGAATTTCTCCTTGGCCATATAAGGTAAATAAAAAGGGAGTATTGCCAAACCGTCCAAGACACCGAAGGAAGTTTTTCGTTGTTTTAAGGCCATCTATTGTACTGCAAGATGACTCTGTCATTGCAATTGAGTGCAGTACAAAATGCTGGAGGTTGGGAGTTAATTTTTTAGTTTTTAAGAATTCTGAAAATGAGCAATGCATGAAAGCTTGGTATTGGTCAGGGTGCTGTTCATAGTCTAAACAAAATGTAAGAAATTTCATCAGTATCCTCTTTTCAACCATAGTGAGTTGTCTGCTATTGAAGACATCTGCTCTGGAACAAGGCACCTGCTCTACTTTTCCTTCTCGAAATGCAAGAATCCTAGTGACGTTTTTAAACTCTGCATAACGACTAACACTTGATTTGATTAAAAGATCAATCAGCAATCCTTGAGAATACAGGAGCTTTGATACCAAATCAATATTAAACCTCCTGCTTTCTTTAACTATTTGAGAGTAAGTAATCCTATTTCTCTTTGGTTGATCACTGCTGACTTCCGCTATAGGTTTATTTTCTTCTGTATCTGCGTCTGAAGCTTTGTGTATACAAGTTTCATCTCCACAACACTTTTCTTTTGCCAAGGTGTCCTCGACATTGCTTACTTCTAGTGAAATCTCTCCATCACTTTTCGGAGTGTCTTTGGCAGGAATTTCGTCACTAGTATCAGATAATGAGTGTGTTTCTTCAGACAAATGTGCGGAATCCAGAGGCTTAGTGAGGGTATTCGACATCAATGAGGAAGGGTTTTTCTGGAGAGCAGCGGTCTCTTCGATTTTGTCATCCATTTCCTGACTGGCATAACAAAACACTTCTGTGTGTTGAATGGTTTCATCCTTCCTGCGCAGAGTGATGGCTTCTTCTGTTTCATGAATCAGGCCTTGCCATGAGGCGGGACTTTCTTCCGCAACATCACCGTTTTCCTGACACTCCTTCAACCAGGAGAGCAATCCCGAGAAGTTGAAACTGGCCCAGTTTCCTCCATAGTAGCTTCTTGAATCAAGATGCAGAACCCTCTGACCACATCTTGAACACGCAGCTGCGAGGATGGACTCAGGCAGACCTGTTCCTATTATGACCACGTCGAACTCTGTGGGGAGACTGTCCGCCATTCTGGAAGATAGAGCGTCTGCTGACAAGTGCCGGTAAAGGAAACGGGTATGAGTCTAGGCTGAGGGCTCAGCTGGGGCGTGAATGTGCCGTAATAAAGTCTCTCCTTGTGATATTCCAGTTCATCCCAGAAGTACTGAGCTGCAGGTCCTAGCTGTTTAACTGTTACCCTTTCTTAATATTGTTTTCCTTCTAGGTCAGTAGCATAAAAACATGATAAAGTATATCTAATCACATCTGAGAACGCTAAAACGGATGTGTGGTTTTCATGTCTGCATTTCATCTTAGCAGTAAATGTCAAAATGCATCACACATGCATTTGTGACTGGAACTCTTCTCTGAAAGAAGAAAATTCAAGAAAGAATACAATTGTAAACAATATTAAGAGAAAAGTTATTTCATGCAACAGCAATTACAATCCACTGGAGTCTGATTTGTTATGAGGACATAAAAGCCTCTAGGAAAGTAAGTCATTAAATGCTTTCTTACATGTTTTCTAATTTCTTGAAAACAGGGATTTACCCCCAAAATCACATAATGATAAAGACGGGATATCATAACGTCCCATAAAAATGAAGGACTCTTATAATACAATTCTATAAGTTTTGCTTTTTATGAAACTAATATTTGAATAGAACTATACAGAACTCTGATCTTAGACTATAAGAACTGTGTGGTTCCACCTGTTTATGGGCACGCTGTCATGATGAGGAATATTTCTGTGGCCAATTTAGTCAGTGCATGATTTTAGAACAGCTGAATGAAAAGACATTTCCATGCCAAAACCACCTGTAGGACCTCGTGGCAGCATCACAAGACTATTTCAAGTGAATTAACCAGTCAGATTATTGCAAAGGGACTAATTCAGTAAAACAGCTAGCATTCTGAAATATTTAGGTGCAGAAAAGGTCTACTGAAGGGAACGTGCATTTATAACAAATCTTTATATGAACGTACACACACGTGTGGTTTTTTTTAGGTGTAAACTAAAAAGGAGAATTCTTGCCTTTCTAAATTAAAATAGGTCCATATAAATAATACCTACTTCTAAAACCAACCAAACCAACAGAAGGTGACTTGCATTTTGCCAGACTCTGGCTCTGTGACCCTGAATCTCTATATCCCAAGATGAAGGCCTGTCTGAACATCCTCTGCCAACACTGACATGTTACTTGCTTTTCCTGAAGGGGTAGGAGGAGGCAGTGAAGAAAGGCTCCCTCGTTCATTCCTGGCATAACACTGGTTGTAAACCATGCACAGAACATCTGTGTGGCGCCAGGTGTGGCTAGAAGTGCGACAGCGAAGGGGGTACAAGGTATCCTGGCCTGGCGGTCCTCAGGCTGATGCACTATATGCACCATGTGATCTATCAGCTGTCATCGTGCAGCTAGAGGGGAGGTCTCTGAGGGCTAACTTTCCCCACCAGTATGCTTAGGAAATCTAGATCAGTACTAAATGGGCCTGCCTAGGCTAAGATGACAAATTACCTTGGACATTTATAAAGCAAGCCATTCGACGGAAAATTGGATTAAATCGACTAGTTCAACGAATGGACTGGTCAGTTTAAGTGAAGTGACGATCTCAACAGTCCTGTCTAGTCAAAGCCTCTGCCTCAAAAGCAGAGATTCTACTTGCTGTCAGCATTCCCTGAAAAAACAGGGACTGAGCACTGAATGAGGCAGCCGCCTGGCCTGCTCATACATGGATGTTAGCATTACTTACCCTGCTTTCTTCCAGCAGGGTGTGCAGAGGAAGACAGAACCCGGGAAGGTACAGAGGAAGTGTAACCACACCATGTGCTTATTATCGGCTTAGGAGACAGAGCGGAGGATACAAAGCATAAGTGCTACAGCCTACAGCTTCTAACCCACAGATGCCCAAAGAGTCCTCAAAATGCCAAGCACGTAGGACCGAACAACCTTAAAGAAGGTCACTCCTCCATGGCAGATAACAAAACTGATGGCAAGAGAGTTTCATGACTGGGCAACTCCACACAACCGGTTAGCCAGGCGACAGAGTAAAACCCATTCTCATGCCATCAGGCCAGGGGGCCTTCCACTTGACGGGGCAGCCTCCTCTGGAAACCTCCAGAGGGCAGAAACCTCTGGAGCCAGCAGCCACTTTGGGATGTTTAAGTTCCCTCCCCCAACAACACTCCACGCTAGTGCTCCCTCAGGGAGGGCAACGGGGGACACACACCCCTTTCTTCGACTTTAACTCTTATCTAGGAGCACGATCCTAGGAATTTACTTCAGGCAAAGAAATGCTCCTCATCTGGGCTAAGAACTGTTTAAGTTCCATCGTACCCTGACGTTGACTTGTCTCCCAGAGCTTAAACGCGTGTCTGTATTCTTGGCCCACAGTTTCCACTTCTAATTTAAACACAGAGACAAAGTCGTGGTGGAAAGCAGTACTGTGTGCCCAGAGAAACAGAGCAGTCAAACACACCGTGTGGGGAATGTTTCTATCAGTCGTAGATAATCTCTTGTGACTCGGAAGGAAGGGACCTCAGCAGGGAGGGGAACGGAGGAGGAAGAAGCAATGGAGCAGAAGGAGGCGCAGCAGCAGAATAAGGTCACAGAGAGGAGAGATGGAGAGGGGGGATGTACTAATAAAGAACTAAAAAAAAGTACTAATAAAGAACTCAGCATACCCTGTTTTTACACCCCCAAGCACAGAGTCCAGGTAGAAACAGAACTTGCCAGCACAGAAAAAGCACTTCTTGGAAATAGGAAATTTCGTGTCTGTGATCAAACAGCTGTAGCCCACCCCAGGGAGCGTTACCGATGGCACTTCACAAATAAGCTCCAACCACCCTCTTTCTGAAAACGTAGCCTGTCTACAAAACTGCCTGACAGGTATTTTAAGTTAGGATAAATAATATAATCACCTAGCCATCTACATCGCCACCTCCGCACACTTAACAGCCCCCTCCCAAGTTTCAATCTTCGTATAAATGAAATTCTCAGATTAATACTGATTGAGGAGGGGGGAAGTAGTATTGGAATATTAGAATCATTGAATCAATCACACGAATGAAATCATGATTTCTATGACTTTCTTTTGTTTCCTTTAAAATAGCAAAGAGTGAGTTATAGCAAAGAATTGGGTTGGCCACAACACAGGAGATTGGGGATTAAGAAAATTTCTGATAATGCTACAAAGATTTTGTTCTCAAAAACCTGCCAAGAGCAGAGCAGTAATAAATTATCAATACCTGTCAGGATTTTTTTTTTTTTAAGGAACTTTAAGACCCGAGAAGTACACATTCTTATTTCACAGCTCCCACAAGTGAAATTCCTGGAGCACACACAAAAAGATACTTCGCAGGCTTAGAAAATCATGTCCTCAACGACAGGTCGCGTGGATCATCCTTCAAAATGTCAAGTCTCCGTGAGACCTGAATCTTCCAAGGGATTAGGAATATTGTTGAAATAAATCTTCATTTTAACAATCTTAAATTCTCCTTTAATGAAATCTACTGGCTGCACAGCTAATCATCTGTCCATCTAGGCTGGGGTTCCCTGAGCCACGTGTGATCTCACCTTAGATCTGGGCATGCTGCTACCACTGAGGAGGTAAAACAGTAAAAACAGCTTGTGAGGCACAAGTCCCTTCGCACTATGACCGCCTGAACGAAGCCCTCTCACTTCCCAGGAGGCATTCAAAGGTTTACATCCGCTAACGAGCAAAATTAAAGAAAGGAGCTACACACTGCCACTCGGCTACATCTCTATTTCTCATTTTAGGAAACCATGCTGAATGAAGAGGGTTACTCTTCCCACCCCCTCTGCAGCTTTCAGGAGTTAGTCATTCTTTCTTGCCTCTGGTGACTCTACAGCCCCTCGCGTCTCCCCTCAAAGTGTAAAGCCGCTGCTGCGGGGCCTGTTGAATTGCGGCGGGTGGTGAAGACAGGAAGGAGACGAAGCGGACTGTGGGTGGAGGGCGTGGGGAAGGGGCTGCGGCTGAAGCCGGGCCGGGCTTGAGGGCCGCAGGCGCGGAGCCGGGGCCGCCGCGGGGGGCTGAGCGGGGTGAACGGAGGAGGAAGGCAAGCCGCGCAGCTCGCGGTGCGCGAGCAGAGGCGAGGCGGGCGCGGGGCTGCGGGGCCGGGGGTAGGCCGGCGCGGTGGGGGTGGGGAGGCCGGCGCGGGCAGGGGGCTAGGTGGCGGGGGGACGCGCGGGCAGGGGGCTGCGGGCCGGGCAGGGGGCGGGGTGGCGGGGGGACGCGCGGGCAGGGGCGGGGAGGCGGGGGGACGCGCGGAGACGGTGGCGGGGCGGGGGTCGGGAAGTTTGCAGAGGGGAGCACGCTTTCTCCTCCCGGCCCAACTCACCGAAGAGGCTGCCGCTAAACCCGTCCCACACGCAGCCCACGGTGTCCCAGACCCAGCCGTTCCTCAGGCAGGACACGAAGGTAAAGGTGACCCCGAAGAGGGACACCAGCAGGTCGCTGAGGCTGATGTTGACGAGCAAGAGGCGGGTGGGAGAGCGGAGCCGCGGGAACCGGTAGTAGACGACGAGCACCAGCAGGTTGTTGCCGACGCCCAGCAGCCCGATCGAGCCGAGCAGCAGCGCCAGGCGCTCGTAGGTGCCCGGGCTGAAGACCGGCGCGGGGCTCAGCGTCCCCGCGGGTCCCGGCCCCTCGGCGCCCGCGGCCCCGCCGCCCTCCCAGTGGCCCTGGCCGCCGCTCCGGTTCCCCGAATACATGGCCCGGCGCCGGCGCGCTCGGCGGCCGCGGCGCTCAGCGTCCTGCGCGGGCCGCACTGGGTGGGGCTCCGGCTCAGCCGCCCGCCGGGGCCATTGTGCGCGCCAGGACCTCCGCGCGTCACCAGAGGCCGCCCGCCCCCCCCCCCGCCCCTTCCGCCCGGCCGCCGCTGTAGACCCGCCCCCTGTGCCCGCGCGTCGCAGACCCCGCCCCTCCCCGCAGACCCGCCCCTCTGCCCGGGCGCGCTCCTGTAGCCCCGCCCCTACCGCCCCGCGTGAGGCGTTCCCGCCGTTCCCCGCTCCGCGAGTTCCCCCTCGTAGCTCCGCCCCCTTCCGGCTATGCTTCCCCCGCGCCCCCCCGGAGCGTCCGCTTCCCCGCGGCTCCGCGCGTTCTCAGCCGCTTGGTTGCAACCCCGCCGTCTCCCTTTGGCGCGTCTTCCGCTCCGCTCGCACCTGGGGCACCAGACCCTCCGTCCAGGCACCTGAACCCCTGCCCCCGCTTGCCCCGCAGTAGTGGACGGTGCTGGGCGAGCGGGGAGGAGCTCCGCACCCCGTCTCCCTGCGCCCGGCTTGAAAGCGTCCCACCCGTGCGCCCATTCGCTCGCTCACCTGTGCATCCGCTCGGTTATAAACGCTGGTGCGCGCTTGCGCCTAACACAGCTAAGGAGGGGGTGGCGAGAGCCGCCCATCGCGGGTTTCTCGTCTTCCCAAGCAGCTGCAGTAACCCCCTGCCTGCCCACGGCACACACTCCTCGCACACACGTGAGTGAGCTCCCAGCACCAGCCTTGTCCTCCCTGTGCTGTTCGGAGCCCCGCCAAGGCCCCTCACTGGCCGTAACCGCCCAGACGGTGCCCTCGAAGCTTCAACCTAAATCTAGCTGGTATAGACAGGTAGGTGCTATATTTAGAACAAATTTTCCACTTGGCCTTTTCCCCAGTAGCGATGAAAATATAGTACAAGTCAAATATAGGTTGTGAACGTGAGCACAGTCTGCAAGGGCTGCACCGCTGTCCCTGCACAGCCCCTAACAAGGCCCAGCCCAGTGTGGAAGGGCCCAGGAATTGTCTTCTGTGAGGGTGTTTACCCCTTCCACCCCTGTTCAAAACACCAGCAGAGAATGACCAGCTGCACTGAACCCCCATTCTAAGTTCCCTGGAAATAGAGAATCAAATAGGGCGCGGTCATCTCTCCACCCTGGTGCATTGGGCAGTAACTGGGGGGGAAGGGGGGGTTCTCCCCTGGAAACCTGTATTTGTCTTTAAACATTCCAATCTGGATTTGTCGTCTCTGAGGCTATTAACCCATCCACACCTTTAGAATTCATTTCATTTTCTATTTTAGATGTATGCAAACATTTAACAAGTTCTATATGTTTAATGTTCACTGTGTTTTCATCGCACTGCTTGCCTAGCCTACAGTAAGTTCTCACTAAATATTAGTTGAATGACTAAAGAAGGACTTTATGTTTTTTGTAAAGCATTCATTCATTCATTGGTGCTGAGTTCATGCCCTCACAAATTCTGGTACATGCTGATATGTGCCATAAAGAAAAAATAAGGCAGAGAAAGGGTATGGGGAGAGAGGGAAAAAGGTCATTGTACCTACAGCACAAATGGTTCTGTAGGCATAGAGAACATGTACTGGGTTGGGATTGTTCTTAGCATTTTGGAGGAAAAACAAGGAAACCAATGTGGCTGGAGCAGAAGGAGAATTAAGAAGTGAGGGCAGAAACATGGGTGAGCAGTGATTGGGCGGATCACGCAGGGCTGTGGCCATTTTAATAAAAGGACTTTGGCTTTTACTCTCATAAAGTCCAGGGCAACATATATGGAAGAAGAATAATACCAAGCAAGGAAAAAGAAGAGCAAGAAGTTTTTGGTAAATGTGTAAGAATTTTGATAGAGTCATTATTATAATACTATTAACAGTAAAAGATATTGTACTCAACAGAAGCAGACCCTAATACCACGAATATGATTTATATTGTAAAAAATGATATTTTTTTATTTTCAGAAGTATGTTATGATAGGAGATGGCAAAGTACTACAACTGAAAAAGCAAGTGCAGTCCTGGCATAAGGAAAAGGAAAGTCTGTCCAACAAATGGTGGTAAGAAACCACCTGGATGTCCAAATGCAAAAAAAAAAAGTTGTACCTTTCTCTTACAGCATATGGAAACATTGACTCAAAAAGGAAGAAACAGCTAAACTTAGGAACTAAAACTACAGAACCCTTAGAAGAAAACATAGGAGAAAGGTCTTCATTGCATTGGTTTTGGCAATGATTTCTTCACAATGGCACCAAAGGCATAGGCAAATAAGAAAAAATAGATAAGTAAACTTCAACAAAATTTAAATTTTTTGTGTATCAAAGGACACTGGAGAAAGTGAAATGATATTCTATAAAATATTTGCAAATCATAGATCTGTGAAGAATTAATATACAGAATATAAAAGGAATTCCTACAACTCAACAATAACAATGACAACAAACCCAAGAAACCCAATTCAAAATGGGCAGAGGACTTGAATAGACATTCCTACAAAGATATCGTTCTCAACAGAAGCATGGCCAACAAGCACATGAAAAGACGCTCAGTATCATTAGTCATTATGGAAATGCAAATAAAACCCACAGTGAAATATCACTTTACACCTGCTAGGATAGTTATTCTCAAAATGTAAAACTAAAAGCTAAAAAAAAAAGGAAAATAATAAGTGTTGACAAGAATGTGGAGAAACTGTAACCCTGGTGTGCTGCTGCTAAGAATCTAAGATGGTGCAGCTACTATGCAAACAGTGTGGCAGCTCCTCAAAAAGTTAGAATTATCATATGATCCAGCAATTCCATATATATGTGTATATATATATATATATATATATATATATATACACACACACACACCCACAAGAATTGAAGGCAGGGACTTGACTAGATATTTGTACACCGATGTTCATAACAGCCAAAATGTGGAAATAACACACATGTCCATCACCAGACAAATGGATAAACCAAATGGGGCATACAACTGAATACTTTCCATCTGTAGAAAGGAATGCATTTCTAGTATATTACAACATGGATAAACGTTGAAAACATTATGCGAAGTGAAATAAACCAGACACAGAAGGACCAGTATTGTATGATCCCACTTACTTGAGCTACCTAGAATAGGAAGATCCATTGAGGCGGAAACCAGAATAGTGGTTGCTATGGGGTGAGAGCTGAGGGGGGAGGCACTGAGAGCGGTTAAGATCACAGAGCTTCAGTTTCCGATGATGCAAAAGTTCTGAAATGGACAGTGGTAGTCGTTGCATAATACTGTGAATGTACTTCATGCCATTAAATTGTACACTTTTACGGTATGTATATTTTCACAATAAAAGAGCAGATGCAAATTGTGCCTGTGTCTCAGGTACAGGAAACAGATGCAGCCACCTTATTGAGTAAGCTGGACTTGGCAGGTGTAAGCAGAAAATAACTTTACTCTCTCTCATTACTGATTTCAAATGTCTCTCTGCACCTGTTCTATAACTGCCTTTGGATGATATTTCATGAGGTTCCATAGCCTGTCTGGTCAATTTCAATTAATATAAAGTCCCGAACATTGTGATACTGAAATGTTAAAATTTATGAAAAACTCACTTGTCCATCCTCCCAAACAGAGCCTGCATCAGGCTGGAGAACTTCAGGGGATGGGTGTGGAGGAGGTAACAAGTTTAGCTTCTCCCATTTCCTGAATCTGCTACCTTTAGATGCTACCCTGGGACCCCCCGGGGATTTCAAGCAAAAATCTTCCTTGATTGGTAAAGTTGTCATCTGATGTTGGCACACTCAGATTGTAGCAGATTTTTCATTTTCTAGGGTGATTTGTGGGTTCTTTTGGGGACCTGAGGTCATGGAGATATTTCTCTCACAAGTCTCTTGACAGAGGTATTGCCTTTGTCAGCTGTCTGCTTGCATCTCCCACTAGGACCCCAGTTAGGACCCCGAGACCCTGCAGGCGGTCTTCTCCAGTAGGGGTTCTCTCAAAATGCATGCATTCTAGTGACGGCAAATTCTGGTTGTGGACTGTTGTGGAGAACTGGCCAGCCGCTGTTTCTCCCCTCTGGTGCCCACTGGGTAGAAAGAAACTGAGAACAGTCACGGCCCTTTGACTACTCTGAAAATTCCAAAGAAATGCTAACTAGCACTCTCTTCAGTCACCTAAGAAACTACCTTCTCTTCAGTAGTTTGAAGGTGAGAATAAGCTACTACCTGCAGAACTGGCTTCCTAGTGTCTCTGTACATCTTTCTGCATGGACTGTGCAGCCCTGTCCTTTAGAAAGAGGGAGCTCTTCAGTTATATTGTGGGGCCCCTTCCAAGGCATCAAGGGGTCTATTTTAATATCTTCCTACACTGGAGCACTAAATCATCCCTATAATATAATCAATCCTATAAAGGATTCTAAGCAAATCCTCTATAAAGTACCAGGGGGCAGTGAGGGGGAATGGATACCTGTTCTATCTGCTATTCTTGCATGGGATCACTGATAATCTTCAGCCTTCTGCATCATGCACATGTCATAGGAGAGGGGACTTCTACACTTGCACGATCAAGTAAATTTCCAAGGACTGGGATGCATGCTTCCCTGCTCTCTCTAATCCTGGTCCCTGGTGAGAAACAGAGAGCCTTTACAGATGTATCTTGCCAAATACATCTGCACCTTTTCCTGCCTTACGAAACATCATTTAGTGAATGAAATTGAATTTAAAAAGAGAATCTGGCATGGCTTCAGTTCTGAATATCAGTTCTCCTAGTGCATCTAGCTCCTCAGATGTGTAGGAATCAGCTTAATGTATAAACTGTGTGCCTGTCCACATTCCCCTTCCTTAATGCATACATTTAAATAAATGCATACATTTCAAATGAAATTTCATTTAGAACCTTGCCCTTAAAAGCAGAGTTTGAATGACCAAGGACTTAGGAAACTTTAAACATTCAGCTTCTTAACAAAAATGGTTAGCGAAGTTACGGTTTATGTATAATCAAAATAAGAATAAATCAATGGGGGCGCCTGGGTGGCTTAGTCAGTTAAGCGTCCGACTTTCGCTTAGGCCATGATCTCGCGGTTCGTGGGTTCGAGCCCCGTGTCGGGCTCTGTGCTGACTGCCAGCTCAGAGCCTGGAGCCTGTTTCAGTCTGTGTCTCCCTCTCCCTAACCCTCCCCTGCTCACGCTGTCTCTCTCTCTCTCTCTCTCTCTCTCTCTCTCTCTCCTAGAAATAAATAAAAATATTTTTAAAAAAAAAAAAAGAATAAATCAATGAAGTAATCACTCCTTAGGGTGAAATGAGTATTCTCAGCTGATGCCTGTGGAAGGACACAGGGAGGACATGATACCAGCTACCAGGTACTGCTAAGAATCTAGGTCATGCTTACTGGGGCTTTTCAGAATAAAAAGATGACGCAAGAGCAGATGATCTGCCTGTCTATCTATCTATCATCTATCTATCTATATCTATCTAGCTCTCTAGAGAGAGATCTCCACACCAATAACCATTGTAGTGAAAATTTCATACACTTGGCAGAGAAAGAACATTTATAAGCTTCCTAAATTGTGTGTGTGTGTGTGTGTGTGTGTGTGTGTGTGTGTGTCTGTAAGGGGCAGGGGATAAAAACAAGCCATGTACAAAGAATCAGGGATAGAATAGCTTATGATAGCCACAGAAGCAGATCCAAAAAGACTTCTTGTAATAACATGAAAGACAAAAAGTGGGATAAAACCTTCAGGATATTAAACGAAAGGGATTTCCAACCTAGAATTCTATACCTAACCCAATATCAATCAAATGCAAGAGAAGATTAAGAATATTTTCAAACATGCAATGTATATCAAAAATGTATCTTCCAGGAACTATTTCTGGATGTAAGCCACCAAAATGAGGGAATAACCCATGGAAAGGAAGGGCATAGATACAGGAGAGCAGATAAGGGCATTTCCAAAATGATGGCAAAGGTGGATAACAGTATGACAGCTATGCCCTGACACATAGATGGCATTAGTCCAGGCTGCAGGAATGTGACCTAAGAGGCACGCAAAGGAGTGACATCAGGATGCCTTCTCTTGTATCACCTTTTTATACTAGCCCAAGGACACCATTTCACCTTGTAAATAGACTTTATTTTTTCAGTTTATTTATTTTTAGTAATCAGTACTCCCAACATGGGGCTCACCCAACATGGGGCTCAAACTCACGATCCTGATATCAAGCATCACCTGCTCTTCCAACTGAGACAGCAAGGCACCCCTTTAGAACAACTGTTGATTTACAGAAAAACAGAAGAGAGCGCAAGCAGTTCCCGCAGACTTTCTCACCCAGTTTCCCTCCTCATTAACATCTTATTCTAGTTTATTTGTTACAACTAAGGAACCAGTATTGATACTCGCTAATAACTAAAGCCCACAGCTTAGTCAGATTGCTTTTGTTTTTACCTAATGTCTTTTTGTGTTCCAGGATCCCAGTCAGGATGCCACATCACACTGAGTAATCAAATCTCCTTAGGCTTCTCTCAGCTGGGATAGTTTCTCAGACATTCCACATTTCCCATGACCTTGATAGTTTGAGAGGTACTGGTCGAGGTTCATTTTGTTTTGTTGTCTTGAAATATAGTTGACAATGTTGTATGAGTTTCAGGTGTACAACATGGTGACCCGACATTACTCCATGTTCATTATGATAAGTGTAGCTACCATCGTTACCACCCTATATCATTACAGTATTATTGACTATATTCCCTATGCTGCATTCAACTGATAACATCCTGAAGAACTTTCCTCTAAATCAAAAGTTACCCCTTCCCCATTCCTGCCACACTTTATTATTTCCACTGAAGGTTGATGCATAAAGGAAGAAGAAACTTCTTTATTCCCTAGGACCTCTAAAAATATCTTTATTTGGGACAGAAATGACAAATACTGAAATACACCTTCATCTTGAGAACTTTGTGGTTCCATATCCAGTGCAGCTATGAGAATGAGTGGCGAGATGACTCCACAGCATCTTGAGGGAGGCAGATGGTTTGAGGTAGGAGGAGATCTGGGAGAGGGAAAGTAATGCCCAGTTTCCTTCGCTGACCTTTGCCTATTTGACTTCCCTCCAGGCAGTGTACACACACACACACACACACACACACACACACCACACACACACTGTGCAGGGAAGGAAAGCTCAATGCCCTCCTTATGGAGGAAGGGGAGGTAACAGAGATATTATGATGCAATGAGGGTCATTTGAAGGACACTGGTAACATTATGAGGTCAGAATATTACTGAAATGTTTGCCTATGTGAACTGCATTACATTAAATCAGGGCCCCTCCCTGCTAATGTCCTAGTGATGAGTCTGACTCCTCCCCACAGTATGGGATTTTGAGACTGAAGGAATGAGACCTGGGACAGAAACTGAGACAGCAGGGAAGGTACCTGTACCAATGGGAAGGTTTTCCAAGCTGGCAAATCTGTGCTATTTATTTCTGCACAGAAATAAATAACCCTACATCCCTATGGATACCAGGGAGGGGAAGCATTTAAACACTGCACTTCAGGTTAGTAATTTCAAGACAGCCTTGAAGGGGTTTGAAAAATTGATTGAACGTGTAGCAGCCCAGAAAAGAGACGAAAGAGCAGGCCTGTTTATCCAAAAACAAGGTAAGATCAGTGATTATAGGGCAACCCAACTGGGTCTGTGGATTAGAACTGTCAAATGTTTTAGGCCATCGAAGAGAAGCAATGTTGCTTAATGGCAAAGACATTGAATGGGAGGTCTGAGTTCTGACTCTGTCTCTAAATAGCTAAGTGGTCCTGGGGAAGCTTTGTTCATTTCCTTGAACCTAAATTTGAGACATCAAAAGTAAAATTAAGGGGTTTCACTAAGTGGCAGCTAAGCATTCTTTCATGGGATCTACCTCTTCTTTTTTTCTTTCATAGTTTATTGTCAAGTTGGTTTCCATATAACACCCAGTGCTCAACCCAAAAAGTGCCCTCCTCCATGCCCGTCACTCCCCTTCCCCTCTCGCCCACCCCCATCACCCCTCAGTTTGTTTGTTCTCAGCATTCAAGAGTCTTTCATGGTTTGCCTCCCTCCCTCTCCCCAACTATTTTTCCCCTTCCCCTCCCCCATCACCCTCTGTTAAGTTTCTCCTGATCCACTTATAAGTGAAAACATATGGTATCTGTCTTTCTCTGCCTGACTTATTTCGTACAGCATAATACCCTCAAGTTCCATCCATGCTGCTACAAATGGCCAGATTTCATTCTTTCTCATTGCGATGTAGTATTCCATCGTATAGATAAACCACATCTTCTTGATCCATTTGTCAGTTGATGGACATTTAGGCTCTTTCCATGATTTGGCTATTGTTGAAAGTGCTGCTATGAACATTGGGGTATGTGTGCCCCTATGCATCAGCACTCATGTAACATGGGATCTTCCTTGATATCTTGCTGTTTGACCTGGGACTCCCAGTAGTGCGTTGTGACAATTTGCAAGCCATGGAAGTCGCTCTGCGACCTCTTAAGGGTGTCATGGGACCATAAAGACTTTCATAAGCAAGGCAAAGTTTTTTTTGAAACTTTGGTTCACTGCCTGGGCCTCCCCTTATGCCTCTAGGCTGGAATGATTTGGAGCACACCAAGGTAAGAAGAATGAGGTAGGCAGTGGTCTGCCAGGATTATTAACAGCAGAAATACCAACACAGAATGGAAAGTACACCACCATGGTCAGGACTCAAGGGGACAACTTTAGGGCATTGAGGACAGCAGTGACAAATAAGGCTTAACAGCAGAGTAAAAGATTAATGGAACCATTCCTGCTGTTACAAGGAAAGGCCCAGAACCCATACACCTGCAAATGGGTCAGCATGGCCAGCCTCTTAATGTGCCAAGCTGGACAGCCACAAATGACTGAAGTTGTTGACTTTCCATGTTCAAACACAAAACTTGTATTATTTGAATTGTGCTTAAGAATTTGTAAATCACCTTAACAAATATAATTTAATTGATTGTTATGACAAATATTACTATTATTGCAGTCACCCTCATTTTATTTGTTAAAGGATGGGAAGTACATGATCTGCCCAAGTCACTCAACCTCTATGTGTTAGAACTAAGACTCAGAGCTTCTAGATGTACTGTTTAGATGATTGTGAACTTGGCTGGGCTTTCTAAACCTGTTGACAAAACTTTTATTTTTTATGTATTAAAAAATTTTTCCCCAGTATGTTTACCGGTCTCTGAGCCCTTACCACTTTTACTGAATCCTCTCTGGATCTTGCCTCCCCTTGGCTGGATTCCACCATAAGAAACAACAAGTCCAGAAGACAAGAATTCTCTCAAACTCCCTTTCCTCCACTTCCGAGTTTCCCATTTCTTCCATCCTTCCTCCTCTCGAAGACTATCACTCTACTGCAACAACTTCAAAATCCCCTATTTGGCTTTGTTCTCTCAAACTAAAAATTTACCCAAACGTCCAGACCTTGACATTCTTTTCCCTGTAAGCTGCCACTGTATGCCTTTCCTTTGCTTCTGCACTAAATTTCTCCACAGTGTCACCACTTAATTTTCAATCTACTCAAGTCTGACTTCTCTCATCACTTTGCTGAAAATGCTCTTACCAAGCTATTTCATCACCTAATACAGCTGCCAAATTCAATCAATTGTTTTCATTTTCCAGTTCACTTGGCTATTTCACTGCAACAGCAGCTTGCTGCTTTTGCTTCCAGAAACTGTCTCCTTCTCTGTGTGTCATCACACCTCTCTCTTTATCCCCTTTCTCATTCTTTCTTTGCCTCGTTTTTATTTTGAGCCTTGCCCGTGTTCTCTATCAACATTAAAGCACAGACCCCATCTATCTACTCTCCTAAGACAGATATCTTGCTATATAACCTTTGACTATTTCATCATGGTATCTCACTCTTGGGTTATTTCAATAGCCTTTCAATATAATAATCTTCTTGCCAAGTGTTATTCCTTTTTTAAAAAAAAATATTTTTTAGAGAGAGAGAGAGAATGAGTGGGAGAGAGTGGCAGATGGGGAAAGAGAAAATCTTAATCAAGCCCATGCTCAGCTTGAGCCCAATGCGAGGCTCGATCCCACCACCCTGGGATCGTGACTTGAGTCAAAATCAAGTCCCGGATGCTCAACTGACTGAGCGACCCAGGTGTTCCAAGAGTTATTCCTTTAATTTTTTTTTAACTACCTCATTGCTAGCTTATTAACTCAGCTCTAAAGTCTATTTATGCTAACTTCATACTCGGAGCTATTTCCAGCCATGTCTCAATCTACCTTTCCAACCTCAGCTGCTGGAACTTCCTTTCATAAACTTTCAGTCCCAGTATGAAGTTTTCAGCACCCCCAAGCGGCTCATACACTTATGTCTCTAATTTTACATGTATCATCCCCCAAGTGTAGAGTGCCTTTCCTTCTTCTTTTCTGTGTGTGTGTGTGTGTGTGTGTGTGTGTGTGTGTGTGTGTGTGTGCCTGTCTGTCTATAACCTTTTCTCATCTTTCAAGATCCAAATCAAATGTCATCTCTTTGTAAGAACTTTCCCCTGGCCAAGCCATCCTTAGCACACTGTTAACTTGCCATCTCAAGGAATATCCCTGCTGAAATGAGTGTCTTCCTCCCCCTCTCTCCCATAGCACTTGAACTGTGAGTGCTTGGAAGGCTTTATAACCCTGGAGCTAGCCCAGAGTCCTGTGTCCAGGAAGTACTCCTGACATGTGTGCTAAGCAAAGAAGTTAATCTTGCTTTCACTTAGAGCTTGCAATCACAAAGCTACATTGAAAAACTTCCTTCCTTTATAGTATATATGTATATGTGTATGCATACATACATATACATACATATATATGTATATATATACACACAGAAGGAATATATTTTAATAGGTATATAGTGAATATTATAGAATATTATACTGTAATATGCTACAGTATAATTTATAATATATAGATATAGATATACAGTATAGATTTGATAAAAACTAAGTACAGATAAATTTCCTTCTATGAGAGAGGGACTGACCTGAAAGACTGAGAAAGGAGAAATATAATCTTTTCATCAGACTTCTAATACTAGCATACATTCATATTCACTCATAAATATTGGAAAATAGGGTTTATTTCTCACTATAGGCAAGAAGCTAAGAATTAGAGAGAATGTTTTTAATGTAACAGTGTCTACCTCAAAAATGATGTCAAAGAATTCACCCAAGAAATTTTCTGTGTAATATTGCTGTTCAATTTTCTTGTCAGTTACCTGACAGAATTAAAATCACCCTAGGAAAGGAAAGTTTCATCATGCTCATCCAGTGGCATTTACAGTGAGACTCATTTACAGGGAGACACATCATACTCACAATGGTGTGAATTTAAAGCAGCTAAATTGTTTTAATATCTCATAGGTATTTTACATTTAATATGACCAAGAGAGAATGCTTTATTTTCACCCCAAGACTCATGGTCCTTCCTCAGTTGCTTCTGTTTTGGTAAATAGCACCAATAACTGCTGAGTTTTAAAGCCAGAAGTGTGAGTGTCATTCTAGGACAAGATTTCTCAACTTTGGGGCTATCCTGGTGCCTCATGGGATAGATAGCAGCATCTCTGGCCTCTACCTACTAGATGACACAGCACTTCCATTCCTAACTGTGACAGTGAAAATTGTCTGCAGATGACATTGCCAATATCCCCGTGGGAGATGGAGGGCAAATCCTCCCCTGGATGAGACCCACTGCTCTGGAATCCTGATAGTTCTTCACTCCCCCACTCCTGCTCCCAACAGCTTCCAATCCATCACAAGTCTTTGCCATTCTATTTCCAACTATATCTTGCCATCTCCAGTGCTACCTCTCACTATATATCGCTTATCATCCAATTGAGGAAACTTTCAAGAGTGAAAGGTGTTGTTATTAATAACTAAGTTGAGAAGATCAGTATAAACGAGACTTTTCAAGACAGCCCAGGACGTACATCGGCTTCTGCATCGCTCTGGCCAAGGCTCTACCACCTGAATCACAAACGAGTGCCCAGCCCTTGCTGTCATTCTTATCTTCTCACAGCAGCCAGTGTGCTTTGAGAAAAATTTAATGCAATACATTACCATCATGCTTACCCTCATGCTTAGAATAAAACACAAACTGCTGACTCCAGCTTGACCCCTCTTGGTGATCTCACCTCACAATGCTTTCCCTGTGCTCACTATACTCCGTACCCACAGACCTTCTCAGAACATGCCAAACTCTCTCCAGCTTCAGAGTCTTTGCTGGTTGGCCTCTGCCTAAAATGCCCTTATCTGGCTTTGCACCTAGCCAGATGAATCCTTTTTGCTTATTAGGTCTTAGCTTAATTGTTTTTACCTGTGTCCTTAGAGAGGCTTTCTTGCCCGCCACCACTGATAGATAAAGAACTCTCTCGGGGCACCTAGGTGGCTCAGTTGGTTAACTGTCCGACTTCGGCTCAGGTCATGATCTCACGGTTCGTGGGTTCGAGCCCTGCGTCAGGCTCTGTGCTGACAGCTCAGAGCCTGGAGCCTGCTTCAGATTCTGTGTCTCCCTCTCTCTCTGACCCTTCCCTGCTCACTCTCTCTCTCTCTCTCTCTCAGAAATAAATTTTAAAAATTAAAAAAAAAAGAATTCTCTCATAGCTCCCATTGGTTTCCTTCTTATCACTCAGCTCACTCTATACCTAATAACGTTTACTTCGCTCCTATGGTATGATGTACATGTGCTGGAGCCCATAGAACACACTAATCTTAAGTATATGGCACAGTAAATTTGGACATTGGTGAATATACCTGCAGCTGCCAACCATATCCAGACAAAGAACATTTCTAGCATCCCTGAGAGTTCCCTCATCACCTCTCATATTAGATACCACTAATCTAATGTCTAGCTCTAGTAATTAGTCTTGCCCTTCACAATCTGTAAATGCTTTATTTGCTAGTTTACTTGTTGATTTGCTGTGTCTCCCACTAGAACACAGGGAGAGGTAGGGAAGTTGTCTGCCTGGTTTTGCATTCTCAGTCCAGTGTCTAACTCAGTTCCCACAGGTAACACATTCTCAATACATCTTTGCATTTAATTCCTTATTGTCTTTAGACAGAATAGTAGCTCCCAGGTGAATCACCACATTTGGCAAAATTGATGTTCAAGTATGATGTGTGTGTGTGTGTGTGTGTGTGAGTCCATTTAGGTTCAAAGAACCTATCAAGAATTACTCCCTTCCATCGAAGATGAGCTCTAGCAGACACTCTTGACTGGTAAAAATTTTCATGATAGGAAGTAATCCACTTTCTCATCTTTGTATTCCTGAACAAAACCCCTAAAATAATTGAAACATAATCTATGGAGGAAGAACTAAACACCAAAATAAAATATTTTCTTCTAATGTTTTAACCAAGGGCCTAATTATGTTTCTGATGAAAAGAGCCTTAAAATGCAGCATAATCTGGTTTTAATAGGTTGAAATAATGAAATAGGTTAGAAAATAGAAAAAGAGCTGAGAAAAGCAATATAGTTCTTGGAGTCTGATAACGATCTTCCTGCACTTTGTCCCAATGCAGATGCAATCGATTATGACAAGTTTTATGCAGCCGTGAAGGAACTCTTTGGTCCAGAAGTGAAGAATCAAGATGTGAAATGTTTTTACAGGAAGCTCTGCAACAACCCCGATATGTCTATAGACTGGTGTGAGGTAATCACTTTTCATGTTCCTTACATGAAATCTGGGGTATTATTTCTCCTGTTCAGGATGAATAATTGAATCAGAAAGTTACTCCCACAGGGGTTAAGCTCACAACGTGTGTGTGTGTGGTATATGTAAATGCCATAAAGACATGTCCACCATTGGGGCGCCTGAGTGTTTCAGTCTGTTAAGCATCTGACCCTTGATTTTGGCTCAGGTCATGACCTCCCAGTTGGTGAGACTGAGCCCCGCATCAGGCTTTGTGCTGACAGCATGGAGCCTGCTTGGGATTCTCTCTCTCGCCTTCTCTTTCTGCCCCTCCCCCAGTGACGTGTGCTCCCTCTCTCTCTCTCTCTTAAAAAACAATGAAAAACATGAGGTGGCCACCAACGCTAACTGAAAATGAGTTAGACAGAGGTTTTAAGTGTATTATTAATAGGTAACTCTTAAATACTTTTAGGCTGAGCTCTCAAATGGAAGAAGTATACAAGCCATAATAACAACAAAGATGTTGATTGTCTTTGTTACATTTTATATGAGATATTCCTTTTTAATTACTTCCTCGCATACAAATATTATATACAGAAGAAAGAAAAAGACTGTGGTTGGCCACCTCTTACATTCCTGAGTCTCTTCCTTGTCAATTCATCATTGAATGCCTTCCACCATGGCACATAGGAGCAGATTTGGTTAAGTGATCTATGGACTATGGCAAAGGAGAAAGGAATGCCTTTGATCTTTGTCTAAACTCAAAGAAGACTACACTCTGCAGATATTTTTTATAAACCCAGATTCTTCTTATTCTAAAAGGATTTGAGGTAGCTTGCAATTTTAAAAAATTGCACATATACATACATAGAACTTACAGTAATATTAAAAATTATCAGGCTTTTTAAAAATAAATCAGTAGATAATATAGACAAAAGGAAAAGATTTCAAAGATATATATCTACATATATATATAAATATATATATAGTAGATATATATAAATATAATTTTGAACCCAAGTAATAGGTAAGACACATCTTCTCGACTATATGTGGGGCAATCAGAAAACTGTACATGTATAAAGCTAAAAATAACATTTCAATAAATTCCAATATACTAAAATTAGAAAGCAGTAATTAAAGATAGACCAAATCCCCAAGAACCAACCAAATCAGAAATAATCAATTAGTTTGGGGGGAAATTGCAAACAAAAAAACCTATTAAGCCTTTAAACACTACATAATTCCCACACCATATACATTTTTGTACAACTTAGGAAAAGCTGAAAAGTTATGAGGCTAAAATCACATGAATTGAGCAAAAATAAAATGTCAGGGAATTATAGGCCAATATTACTTATGAATACAAATGCTAAAGTCCTAAATAAAAGTTTAACAAGTTGCCTCCAGCAGCACACTAAAAAATCATTCCCAGGGAAAATTTACACCAGAAAAGTAAGGGCAATTTAATAGTTAGCAAAACGAGGCCTGTGGGCCAAACTGGACATCGGTTGTTTTGTGAACAGGGTTGACTGGAACACAGCAACGATTTCTCATCCACATACTGTCTGTGGCTACATCTGTGCTTCAATAACAGAACTGAATATTGTGACAGAGAAGGACTGGCCTGCAAGCCTGCAATATTTATTACCTGAACCTTTTCAGAAAAAGTTTGCAGACTCCTGATCTTAAAATAACATAAAAATAAAAAAAGGTATTTGATAGAAATTCAAGAGCTGTTCCTGCTTTTATTTATTTTTTTTTATTGCAAATTATTAGAGTAACTTAATAGAGCAGATGTTTATTATATTCCCTGGTGTAAATTAATACTGGATTTTGTTCTAGCTGTTTTGGAAGTTTAAGATGATAATGTAATCTTACACTGTCAGTTTAATAGAATCTATTCTTTTTTTTTTTTTTTTT
>NW_024081860.1:419576-492714 GCF_003009895.1 Hyaena hyaena | reverse complement strand
CACTGAGCCACTCAGGTGCCCCTGCAACTTTATTTCTAATGGAACAAATGGTGAATTAAAAAATTAGAAACAACTTAAGGAGTGCCTGAGTGGCTTAGTGGGTTAAGCATCTAAATCTTGATTTTGGCTCGGGTCATGATCTCATGGTTCATGGGTTCTAGCCCCATGTCTGGCCCTGTGCTGGCAGCATGTAGCCTGCTTAGGATTCTCTCACTTCCTCTTTCTGTCCCTCCCTCCCTCTCTCTCTGTCTCTCTCAAAATAAATAAACATTTTTTAAAAATTTCACCAATAAGGAAATGTTTCAATACATGTTTTGTCTACTTAATGAACTACTGAGCAGGCATTACATGTACCGTTTTCAAAAACTATTTAGTGGCATTAGAAAATCTTAATGACACAATAGAAGATGAAAACATAATAAACAACCAAATATAGTGTGATCTCAAAAGTTTCTGTATTAAAAACCAAGATAGGAAGGAAATACTTGAAACTGTTAAATAGTGTTTATCACTAGGTGGTAATGCAATGAGTAATTTCTACTTTGCTATATAAACTTCTGGTGTGGCTATGTATAAAGTTTATGGCTTGATTGGGGGTGGGTGTCAGAGAGGAATGTGATTAGAAAGTACTGCCTTCCAGTGATGGCTGTGTTCTAAAAATGATATTTAGTGATAGAAAGAATCAGAAGCAGGATTCATGGGTCAAGAAGACAAGGCCCCAATCAACAGAAAGTAGCTGAGATTATAATAATAACACCCCAGAATTGCTCCTTGATTATTTTTTCTTCTTTTATTTTCTTTTTTTGTTTTTTATTTATTTTTGAGAGACATAGAGAGACAGCGCGAGCAGGGGAGGGTCAGAGAGAGAGAGAGAGAGACAGAGAATGCAAAGACAGGCTCCAGGCTCTGAGCTAGCTGTCAGCACAGAGCCCGACACGGGGCTCAAACCCATGAACTGTGAGATCATGACCTGAGCTGAAGTCAGACGCTTAGCTGACTGAGCCACCCAGGTGCCCCTGTTTTTTCAAGCCATGTGCCTTCACTAGCTTATGAAAGATTTGTGTTTCTTTTCAAACCTTTCTCTTATAAAGGCTCATCCCAGATTTTCAGAACAATGAGTACTGATTTGGCTCATGCAATCAATCAACATTTTTAAGTAGCTAATTCAGCCAGGTCTGAGAAGTTCCTTTACAGGGATAACGAGATCACTCCTGCTCCAAGGAGAAGCAAGAGAGAATCCTGGAAGCCAAAGTTTCCTAACAGTACAGGTTTGGTGAATATATGAACCTGTCTTATGCCATGTAAGTGTGACCTGACCTTTGCCCTTTTACTTTAATCCAGCCTCATGATGATTCTGAGACTTGTCATACTGCTGCTCTGAAAATCTGGAGGAACTGAAAACTAAATTCATGGGATTCTACTGTAACGGGCAGAGCATACACTTAGTATTTCAAAGTTAAACTTCAGGAGTGCCTGGGTGGCTCAGTCGGTTCAGCATCTGACTTCAGCTCTGGCCATGATCTTGCAGTTCGTGAGTTCGAGCCCCGCGTCAGGTTCTGCAACTGATGGTGTGGAGTCTGCTTGAGATTCTCTCTCTTTCTTTCTCCCCTTTCTCCACTTGTGCTCTCTCTCTCTCTCAGATTAAATAAATAAACTTAAAAAAAAGGATAAACTCCAGCATGGAATGTTAAGTGTCTTAATCTACATTAGAAACAACAGAAACCTTCAATATGAACACTAGTTTGAGGGATTATTTTTTTAAAATAAAACCTCGACTGTTTTTCTACTTATCCGATAATAGTTTCATTAAAAATATTTACTAAATCATTATACTCTCTTTCATTTGCTGCGTCTAGTTTTTATATGTGTGGAGTGTTTTATTTTTTGATAATTCCACCTACTGGTATCTGAAGTTTAAATTAAACTGCCAGTTATCAGATAATGGAGTGCCCAAAGTGAACTTTACAAAATACTGATGGGTCCGTTTGTCGTTTGTGTTATGTTAGAAAGTATATTTCTTCCATTTTGATTGTACTGCTGCCAGTGGTATTTTTTCTCAGCACACTCTGCATACTGACGCAATGCTTTCAGTATCCAAATAAAATGCATTCTGTTTTAAACCTGGTTCTCTCATCTTAGTGTCCTCTCTATATATTCCCAAATGATTTTTAACATTTAAATGCTCAATTATTAATGAAAGTGATTGGAAAGGAGGTTTTTTTAAGCCAGAACTCTTCCTCAGGAGCAGATACTCTCTCTCACTGAGACAGTAATAGTTTTAAAACAAAAATGACTTTGTCCCCAAATCACCACATCATTTTTAGGAACAGTCATGACTTAATGTCCAAGGCACTTACTTTTAGGCCCCAGACGGAACATCAAGAAACCTGAGTTTCAGACCAGTCCTCCCACAGGCAGGTTGTATGTTCTTTGGAAGGTCGTTTCCTCTCTCTGGGTCTCAGTTTCTCATCCTTAAGGAGGAATTTGGACTAAACGGTGAAAAAGATCCCTTAAAGCTCTCAAAGTCTTCAATTTTGATCCTATTGCTCCTACTCAGTGATCTCAGATCTCAAACCCACTCTTTGCACGAGATGGGGAGTGGAGTCCCGACTGAGAAGAGCAGAGTTGATACGGTTGTGTTCAGTTGCCTTTCCCAGCTGACTTTCAGTGAAGTTATTAGACTTCCAGTGATAAGTAATTCAGTTAAGGGAGGAAAGGAAGGGAGGAAGGAAGGAAGGAAGCTACCAGTTTAACCAAATAGAAAACCCAGACAAAATCCTTGGATATACTTTAAAAATATTCTACTTTTTAAAAGAAATCCCATTTATCCTAATGGTGCAAAGAGGTTGTTACCACAGGCAAGGTTGGAAAAAGTGGTTATCACTAGGGTGCTCTATGCATTTGCTGACTATAGAGATGGTTGAAAAGACCCTTCAGATTTGGACCGACAACAGTTTACACTCAAAGTATGATTATGATACTGAAGAAGAAACTAAATGTGAACTTAGTGATAAAAATATATGCTCTATCTATAAAATACTCTAGTGACTGAACACTTAAGAAACCAGTTTGAAGCTATGCTCTGTCCTAGACCTTCCCCCAAAAGGATGTGGAAATGTATGACGGTTGGTATTTACGTGGGGTTTTTCCTTTTTTAAAGAAGTCATTGATACCCGTTGACTTACATAGGATTTTACTCTTTTGCAATAAGTAGAATGGAGAAGAATCTTTATTTGGATGATTCTGATGGATTGGTGTTTTACTGTTTTATAAACATACACACACACACAGAAAAAGTGTTGTCTGATTTGCAGGCAAATGTTAGGTAGTTTATTTCCTTTTGCTTATCTTTATCAACTTGACCTTACGATACCTTTTTGGGTATGCCTACAAATGTGAAGTGAAACGTGTGGAGTCCATTAGACCTCTTGATTTGTTAATACTCAGCTACTATAGTAGCCATGTTTTTAAGAAACATGCCACGTTCAAATTTGAATATGTTCTTCACGGTCTCAATGGAGCCTTCATCTAGTGGAGGCTTCCTTTGGCTTCCAGGCTGGAGAAATTTGTGAATTGTGGGAATGCAGCTGGTTCTGGCCTTGAACTCCTAAAATGCAGAAGTATACAATCCATTAAAAGAGAATATGGCAAAATAGACAAAATATAAGCGTTGTACATTTTTGCATATGAGACAAAGTGTTTAAAAATTATATTTCTCACGCTGGGAGAGGTAGAGGAGAAAAAGGAATTTTCGTACCTGATGTGGCTTACAAAGTGATGACTTGTACAAAGCAAGTTAGCAATATTTCTCAAGAACCACGACAATGTTCATAGGCTATAACCAAGTGACCCCATTTTTCAGATTGCAGCCTAGTGATACCATCTTAAATGTGGAAAAATTTATACCCATGAAGATGCTGTTGCAACATTATTCATAAAAGCAAATACTCCAGAGTATCCTGATATATAACTAATAAATAGAAGTCCTTATGTCATAAGGATTTTATGTCCTAAGCATTTTTTCCATGTTGTAACGTAATCTTTGAAAATATACCTTTAGGTAACTGCATAAAATTCTACCCGATAAATGTATCTTAATTTATGTAGACATTCCTCAGATATTGAATATTTAAGTTGTTTATGATGTTCACTATTTAGGTTATTCTGGGGCACCTGGGTGGCTCAGTGGGTTAAGTGTCAGACTCCTGATTTGGCTCAGGTCATGATCTTACGAGATCGAGCCCTGCATCAGGCTCTGCACTGACACCGAGGAGCCAGCGTGGGATTCTCTCTGTCTCTCTGTCTCTGTCTCTCTCTCTGCCCCTCCCCTGCTCATGCTCTCCCTCTCTCGCTCTCAAAAATAAATGAAAAATAATAAGTTATTCAGAGCACAGTAAATGGAATATTATATCGTCATGAAAATTGTTCAAAAAATATAAGACCATATTGTATAAAATGAGGCAGACTAAATAATAATACCAAAACATGCACATAATGTAATGTGAAGTGGGACATGGAGGCTGCAGAATTACCATAACTTGGATTACAACTATTTTAAATAAGCATATATTTAAAAGGTTAGAAAGGAATCCACCAACATGGCAAAGTGTCTTAGAATGCAGGCCATGGAATCAGTCAGGCTGAGAGTTTGTACACCAGTCCTGTCACCTACTGACAGTGTGACTTGAAGGAAAGTTCTCTGACCTCTTGGAGTCCTTTCCTATCCACTTTGAGGATGAAATGAAATCAATGAAGTACTGTGCATTCAGTGCTTGGTACAATGCTTAGCACCTGCGAGTATAGTCACTGGCTCTGGTTACTGCTAAACAATGGCTGTGTTAGGACGAGAGTATCTTCAATGTTTTCCCATCACCTTATCTGGAGCAAGAAAGCCATTTTATTGAGGTCCTGCCACATTCTGGGCAAAACCTTTGAGACTTGAGTCCTGCCAGAAGTCTGCCCCAGATCCACGTGCTGGCCCACATGCCCTTCTCTATTTTCCCGTATCTCTCTTTATTTTTAAAATCACTACCTTATACTGAGGTTACCTGTCTATGTGCTTGTCTCACCCACTTGATGTGTTCTTTGAGAGTGTCTTTGTATCTTGGCAAAAAGAAGTTAGTAAGTTCTTAAATGCTAATGAGAATGAGAATAAGAATTAGAATGACTGAAAGAAAGAACAAGCAAATGATAAAAATTCATTCTTCCTGCAGTTCTTGGGAGCTATTTGGAGAGCGTTACCTGTAGCAGAGGGAAGCCTGTGAGGACACTGGGTTTGCACTCTTCAGCCATTAAGATGACTTCAAGGAGCTGTATATCAGCCCAGCTCAACCGGTTGCCCACAAGAAAATCTTGCCCATTGTCTCTTAGTGCCTGCGTGATAGTTGAGAAGAATTAGAGGATTTAGGGATTATACTAGCAAGGCAATTTAAAGTCAGTGTGATTGGCAGAAAGTCTTTAAAAAAGGTGTGGTTCCTAATCTTGGCCACTGGCTAGCTGTGTGAGCACAAATAAATCCCATCTCTGAGGGCTTTGGTTTGTTCATCGAAAGAAGTGGACTAGTCCGAATCCTCCTGAGTATTCTGAACACCAGAAACAGCCTAATCTCACATACGCCTTTGTCTTCTTTCCATTGTATGTACTCTATGAACCTTTATAGAATAATTTTATCCCCACAGCCTGGATTGGTGGTTCTCCTGGGTCTGCGATGATAATTCTCTCCTCACACCATCTCAGGGCAGGCTCCTTAGATTTGTTGCTCTTTGAAGGAGAACACGATTCTCAAAGGGACATACACCTCATCTATAAGCAGATTTTCTTCTCTTTAAAAAATTTTTTATGTTACTTTAGAGAGAGTGTGTGTGCAAGAGAGGGAAAGGGGCAGAGGGAAAAAGAGAGAGAATGTCAAACAGGCTTGGTGCTTAGTGCAGAGCCTGATATGGGGCTTGATCCCATGACCCTTGGATCATGACCTGAGCTGAAATCAAGAGTAGATGCTCAACCGACCGAGTCACCCAGGCACCCCACAAATTTTCTTCTAATAAAGCTCTGACTTATGGGTCACTTTGTGTTAAAAATCAACTGAATATTAAAGGTTGGAGTAGTAGGTCACTAAAGTATTTTCTAGCTCTAACCCTCTGTGATTTTGTGATGCTTGGACATGGGATCAGAAGTTGGAGAGACCTGACTGTAGGTGTCAATGTTATTAGTTGTATGACATTGGACAAGTTACTTTGCTTCTTTAAGCTCTGATTGCCTCATCTGCAAAATGAGGATAACAATGTCACATCTTTGATGGAGTTCTGAAGATTACATGAAATCATGTAAGCAAAATGCATAGCACAGTGATTAGCACAAAGTAGGCACAAAGCAAAAATGAGCCATCATATGATTAACACTGTTTTGGTGATGATGATGTTGTTGATGCTGCTGACTCATTGTTGTTGATTTTTAGCCACCAGAGAAGTCTCTGTTCTTCATAGCACCCCACAACAAACACTTAGGTCATTGGAAATAGTGGTGTTAAACATTGATTCCATTACCAATATTAGTAAAATTATAAGATCAAGATCTCTTAAATTATATGTTAATTACATCAGAATAGATTATCTTTTTAAAAACAATTTTTAACATTTATATATTTTTGAGAGAGATACAGAGTGCAAGCTGGGGAGAGGCAGAGAGAAAGGGAGACAGAATCTGAAGCAGGTTCCAGGCTCAAAGCTGTCAGCACAGAGACCAACGTGAGACTCAAACTCACAAACCATGAGATCATGACATGAGCCAAAGTCAGACGCTTAACCAACTAAGCTACCCAGATGCCCCAGAGACTATCTTTTAAATGATTTTGAAGGAATCATACTGAGAAAGCCTGAGGTGTAGACTGTTCAGTTTGATTTGCCTTCCATCTTGGACCAAGGGGGCTGATAACTCACTGTAACAAATGAAAAAATATAACCTAGGAAGTTAGAGTATCAGTCATCTATTCTAAATACATAAACATCAAATAAATAATCTACGTTATATGATTAGACTATAAAATTGTTAATATGATAAATATATTTCCATGTATGTACTAAATCCTTCAATTATAACCATTGGTACTCAACTCATAAAGAATGGGTTAAATCAGCATTGCTGGTAGGTTTGGAAAACTGACCTGTCTCATTTTTACCAAAACCTTAACATTTTTCATGATGCTTTCCTATGTTGACTGATATTATAATGAATGCAGCTGGAGGTCAAGTGCATTGATACTAAAGAAGTCATCCGATCCTTGTATTAGGGCTGACACTGAGCATTTGCTTAAAACTCAAGGTTTTCAGACATTATTTTCAGCTGTTAAAAATGCAGAGATAGATGAAAATAGTGTTATTTCTAGAACAATTTTTTTCTTAACTTTTAGAATATTGTATAGAATTCTGATAAGCCTTATGAACTGCCCTGGGCCCTGTACTATCCAGTGTATTTCAGAAGTAACATCCATCCTTTCCACCCCTTCCTCTCTAATTAGTGTGGAATTTTCCCCCTTGAATCCTCTTTATAAGACTCTGTTTTACTCCATAATTAAATCAAGTAACTGAAATTCTGTCAGCACTAGGACTATAAATATTGCTGGAATTATGTATGAAATCCTTAAAAATATATAATGCAGAAGACTAGGGTGAGAGGAGGGAGGGCAGATTTGTCTTATAATGGTAATTGGGGGAAGAATTTTGCTTTCACAAAGTGTGTTTGGGATGTTTATCCACCAATAAAGTTCTTTATTTTTAGTTTAGTTGTTTTTTCTCCCGCTTGATCCATGTCATAGAGCAGGGCAGAAGTTTGTTGCTTACCTTCTCATAGACAGGGAAGAATCTTGTAGTGGCTCTTTCAAGGATATATTCAAGATTCATCTCCTTCTCTTCAGGCAGAGAGAGTGGAAAGAACATAATCATGTCACTCAGATCCTTTAAGCCCTCCACATACATGTCGATCCTAGAGAAGGGATGATAATTCAAAGAGTTCCAGGTAAAAGAACCATCATTTCATGAGCCAAAGAAACATGTTAACTAATGCCTCAGTTTAACCTGCCTAATTAGCAGGTGTCAAATTGTCCCATGAGTTAAAATCAAGCATTTCTACCTGCATGCTATTTCTTTGAGCTATTAAGATCAATTTGAGAAATAGGGAAAATTATAGGACTAAAGTATGTGAGCAATTATGTGGATGTGAATTTCAACCCTGTGACATGAGTGCTAATTAAAACAGAGTATTGAGATAATCCTAAAGTATTAAATTAGGCAAAGATCATATTTGTCTACTTAAATGTTATTGTAACAATGAAATCACCCATATCTAGACAAGGGAGGAAAGAGGCAACTAGAGACTTCTATGCTGCCTACAACATCTCCATCTGGATTGAAGGTTCTTAAACTTAGAATAATTTAGGAAGGCACAGAACTTATTCGACGGGTTCCCCCTTACCACTCACATCTCTATGCCAGAATGAACAGAAAAATAGGTACTATGTTAGACAAGGCACCATGGCATAGTGTAAAGACTACTTACTACTGGACTGGAAAACCTCTGTCCTTCTCCAAAGTAAGTCTCTTAATCTTTTGGAGCCATAGTTCTTTTAGATTTAACCTAGAATAGGAACAAGTATCTTGAAATGGCCTCAAATACTTTACTACTCCTGCCACTGAGAACAATCTCCTTCTCCCCTTGAATCTGAATGGGCCCTGGGGACTTGTTTGACCAGCACAGTGCGGGGAAGTAATGTTCTGAGACTTCTAAGACTAGATCATAAGAAGCCTCACAGCTTCTACTTGGTCCTCTTCCATATTTGCTCTGAGGGATGCCAGCTGCCTCATGGAAGAAAAAGCTCAAGCTGGCCTCATGGAGAAGTCATGTGGAGGGAGATAGAGACCCTGCCAGGCCATTTGTCCCAGCTCTTTCAACCTGCCAGACATATGAGTGAGGACCTGCATGAGAGACTCTCAGTGCCATCCAGCTGATCTGCGTCAACTCACAGAACTGTGGGACAAAGCGTTTGCAGCAGTTGAGAGCCAGAAGAGTAGCATTCTGAGCAGTAGGGTTGCTTTGGGATTATGTAGTTGAAAGAGTTTGTGTGTGTGTGTGTGTGTGTGTGTGTGTGTGTGTGTGTGTGTGTGTACGTGTGTGTGAATGATCTCATTTATTATAGTTTTACTGGATGGTCAAGTAGAAAGAATCATAATAAAGATACATGAAAGTGGGAGGAAAAAATCTATGTTGCTTTAGCATAAGATAAAACACGAAATGTGCTTCAAGAAAACAATCAAGTCACACTGGAAATGCCTTAAATGTCTACATGTGTAATGATTCAGCAAAGCAAAGCCCAACGCGCTAATGACGAGTCATTACCGCATGCCGCAATGCTGCAAAGCAAAGCCATTCTTTTACATTGCCCTTATCCAAGTCCATTAAGAAATAATGGTTCTAAGATGAAAGTCTTGTTAGGGTTTCAAAGAAAATGTTTGGCACACCATGCTGAAAAGTCAACAATCTGCTTTTATGTAGTTGAAAGAGTTTTAAGATAAAAAGTATGTAACACATAAAAGGTTTCATAAACCAGTGAAGGCACCATAAAAATTATTAATTCATTTGTAATTTTTAAACATTAGTGTGAAAGATGTACTTAAAAACCACAGCTCCTTAGAGAAATGGCTAAGTCCAGTCCGGAACAAGAGATGTACAGGATTAATTTAGATCATCATATTAGACCAGGTAATAAGGAAGTTATCAGAGACCACCAGAGTAAGGTCAAATATTTCCAGCAGCCACCTGGCCCCACTGGCCAAAGGTAGGACAATTTGAGCCTAAATAATAATAACAACTAAAATGAATTGAAACACATCAAAGATATTTAAATCGATAAGATTATAGTGATACTAGAACAATAACAATAACTAACTGATCAGTGTTGTAGGATGCAGGTGAGCCAACTCATTTGGAATATTCGGAAACAAAGGTGTATCATGTCTTTCCTTTGAGAAACTGTACTCCAGATAACCAGATAGGAAACGGGAGTTTTTCTTTATAGGAGTATTCTAGATTATAAATGCAGCAGGAATGATAGCACTGAATGCCAATGACTGTCAAGATCATAAAGAGTAGACAAGAAGACATTTTTTGCTTCCTGATAGGGGAATGCACCCATACCTATGAAATAGCTTGCAAAAACCACTAGTATTTGAGTCTGATAAAACCTCAATATCGGGGCGCCTGGGTGGCTTAGTCGGTTAAGCGTCCGACTTTCGCTTAGGTCATGATCTCACGGTTCGTGGGTTCGAGCCCTGCGTGGGGCTCTGTGCTGACTGCCAGCTCAGAGCCTGGAGCCTGTTTCAGTCTTTGACTCCCTCTCTCTCTCTGACCCTCCCCTGCTCACGCTGTCTCTCTCTCTCTCCTAGAAATTTAAAAAAAAAAAAAAAAAAACCCTCAATATCTAACAACTAATTTCCAGGAAATACAGAGCAGCAGAATGTGTAAACTATACTGCAGGGATGCATTCAACAGAAATTGGCAGTTAGAATCTGGTAAAAAGCAAGAGAAAGCTTATTTTAAGATTTAAAAATGCAAGATACATTTCAAAAATTTTACTGCACTAAAAACTTTAAAGCTAAGTTTCTGAAAATAAATGCATTCATTCTGTGTATAAAATGATGAGAAATTTATTTAAAACATACCACATTTGGTAAAAATGGATGGTTTGCTGTTTACCAACTAATGGTTTCCTAATTCCGCACAATAATTTGCAATTTAGGGTCACTGTTTCAAAATCTAGACAGGCCAGAACTATTGTGCTGGTTTGCCCATTGCAAAAGGACTGGTGTGTGCACATGAGAATTAAGACTGTCTGGGAGACTGGGGTGCTGTCTGGTGTACCAGAGACTAGGAAGGTGGTTTCCAAAAGCTGCTTCTGGAATCAATTTCACACGTTCATGCCCCAAATCTGAGTTTGTGTTTGTACCCTGTGCTTTACTCCCACCTAGTGGAAGCAAACACAGATTTCATGAAAAATAGTCCCATTTCCCTCACTGCTTTTTGTCCTTGCTTTGTACTGGATATAGAATCAGAAAATGAAATAAACTGTGTAACTGGCCATGAATTGATAATTGTTGAAAGTAAACATTGTGTAAAGAGGGTTTATTTTACCACTCTCTCTCCTTTGATGTGTGTTAGTTTTTTCCATAATAAGTTAAAAAATAAGAAAAGATTTTCAATCCATCTATCATCAATTATGATTAATCTAGCATCTGTTACAATTGCTAACATGCCTAAAGTTTAAATATTGTTTTCTTTTTTAAATTTTGTTTTAAGTAAGAAATGATTGTTGTTACCAGGCTTGTTCCTGTAGGTTTCTTCCATACAAGTCGTATTTTGCAGCTAGGTATCGTTGGATAGCTCTGGTTTCTACCAGATTCATTCCATCAATTTCAACCATGGGTACTTGTTCATACATCAGAGTTCCGCCTAAAAATGTACAAAGGAAAGTTAGGTTACTTACTGTCCCTGATGGTAATAACTAAATTTTCTTTAACTCTTAAGATGCTACAAAATGGGAGTACATAATCAAATATTATTAAAATATTTTAGAGACTGATCTAAAAGGAGAACTATTTGTGCACTTATTCACAAAAAAAATGTGTACAGTGCAAGACTTGAGGTTGTATACTCTGGGAGATACAACAAAGTACAGACACAGAAGCTTTCTTTCTGGCCAAGAATACCCCTTTCTCACCATTTACTCTCCATTCCTGTAGCCACCCTAGGAGTTAACTCTCTTTCCCTCTGAGCCGTCATAGTAATGTCCTAGCTGATAACTCAGCCCTCAGATGGGCCTTCCATTTTTTAAATTAAGTTTTTTAAAATTTTATTTCCAGTGTAGTTTCAAGTGTACAAAATAGTGATTCAGCAATTCCACACATCACTCAACGGTCATCATGATAAATGTACTCTTTAATCCCCATCACCTCTTTCCCCCATTCACCGCTCCCCACCTCCCAGTTTGTTCTCTATAGTTAAGAGCCTGTTTTGTGGTTTGTCTCTTTTTCCCTTTGTTCATTTGTTTTGTTTCTTGTATTCTACATATGAGTGAAATTGTATGGTATTTCCCTTCCTCTGACTGGCTTATTTTGCTTAGCATTATATTCTCTAGATCCATCTATGTTGTTGCAAATGACAAGATCTTATTCTTTTTATGGCTGAGTAATATTCCATTGTATATCTATATATTTATATATAGATATACATATATATATATACACCACCTCTTCTTTATCCATTCAGCTCTCAGTGGACATTTGGGCTGTTCCCTTATCTTGGCTACTATAAATAATGCTGCAATAAACAGTGGGATGCATGTATTTCTTCAAATTACTGTTTTTCTATTCCTTGGGTAAATACACAGTAGTGCAATTACTGGATCATAGGGTAGTTCTATTTTTAATTTTTTTTTATTAAATACACTTTATTATTTAAAAATAATAAAGCATCATAACACTCTGTTTAAACCTTTCCATGACCCCTCTTTGCTTATAAGACAATAATACTTAACCTCAACCTGGAATTCAAAGCACTCCTTGAAATTTGCCTCCATGCACTTTCCACACATTATTCCGTACCACTCTCCTGTGTGAACCTTCCATCCTTTCCCTCCCTTCTCCCAGTGGGAATCCCAGTGACCTCCCATCTGGGTGACAGCTCTTTGTTTTGGGCTTAGTGTTCAGTCTTTCAGGGAATCTTTGTATTCAACAACAACAACTTGAGAGAGGTGGTTCCATTTAAAAGAATTCCATTCTCTGCGCCTATGCATCTCTCCCTCCCTCCCTCTCTGTCAGTCTGTCTGGCCCTTCCTCAGAAGGGCAACGGTAAAGCTGGCACTTTCCCCCACTTAACACCTCAAGTTGAGCCAGTTCTCTGGACTGGATCCATGGCAAGAGCATCCTGGCTTTCTGTTTCTGCCACCAGGTTTCACTGTAAGGACACTCTCTGCTCCCTAATTACGTCATTTGGGGTCTAGCTGGGAGACAGAACCATACCAGTAACTTCAGTTACTTTGACCACATGTAGTTACGAAGAAGTTAACTGGGTCCTGGAGACCCGAGAGGGAACAAAGGGACAAAGCAGTATCATGAAGGTGGCTATTGTGGAAAGTAGTATCATCCTTATGGCTGAGGGAGCAGGGGGATAGGGCTGAAATTAGAACAGTTTAGGAGCCTGGAGGCAGGGCCCCTCCTACTTTGAACTCTCCTATGCCTGTTGCAAGATCCAAGTGCTGCCTTCTTGACATAGAGATACATCAGATATTGTCTACCTAACTTTCTCTGCTCTTTGTGTGGGGGCACCCTAGGGGCTCAGTTGGTTAAGCGTCTGACTCTTGATCTCAGCTCAGGTCATGATCTCAGGGTTGTAAGATCAAGCCCTGGTTTGGGCTCTGCGCTGAGCGTGGAGCCTGCTTAAGAGTCTCTCCCCTTCTTTCTGCTCCTCCCCTCCTCATGCTCTCTCGCTCTCTCAAAAATTGAAGAAGAAGAAGAAGAAGAAGAAGAAGAAGAAGAAGAAGAAGAAGAAGAAGAAGAAGAAGATGATTCTAGAATCTGTGTTTGTGAGGGGGGTGTCTGTTGTGTGCCTCTCACAGAGATGGAGAGACCATCTATCTCATCCTTGGTCTAATGCACCATCATGTGTAACAGGCTTTTTTTCTCACTTTGAATTAATTTCCCAAATTCTTCACATGTTTCAAAAAGTTCTTCTTCAAACTAAAAAGTGAAAGACAGAATATAATAACTTGGTGCCAGTTATCATTTTGAGCTTTGTTATTACTTTCAATATCACAGAAAAAGAACTGAATAGAAGTAAATGGTCTAACCACCAATTAAACCAATATTTCAAGTAGTTATTAAACCCATGCTGGCCTCTTCTGAGTTTTATGAACCCAAGGAAATTTTTATATGAAACCAATGCAAAGGGATTACTGAATTCAGCTGATCCTGAGTAACATTGATACCTCCTGTTGTATGGACCGAACCTGCCAGACGGACTTTTCAGATCACAATCTTAATGCTCAGACAAGTTGCTCTCTTCTAATTTCAGTTTCCTAATGTGTGAAAATGAAGCTAATACCTACTCCTGATGCCGTCATGATGGTTAAATAAGACCCTATCAAAGGAAGACTAACTCAATGTTTGGCTCAATATTGACCATTGTCACTGTTTTCCTCAAAACTTTCCCTTGGGTCGTGTTTGTTGTCCCTCATTTCCAGGGTTCAAGAACAAGCACACTTTTGTTTGATCATTCTATTGTATAGACACTGGCTTAGACAGAGAATTTAAATTGCAGCAAATCTCAGAAACTACGTGGTAACAATCTAACTGAAAAAATATATCTACAGATTGAATGTGTACGTTTTGTATGGTATAATTTCAATGTAAAATTTAAAACAAATGAGTTTTCTGTGTTATTTCTATCATGACTAGAGATGGGAAACACAATGCATAAATAGAAAACAGTATTTTCCCTAAAGATTTTAGCCTACCCCCTTTGTAACAAAAATAATTCAAAAATTTTACATTTATAATTTGGGATGATAAAAAATATTAAGAAAAGGTACTGATACCATGGTTCCCCAATGTTGTTCCTGAATACTTAATGTTAACATTAAACCCAGGTATCAGATCACCCATATTCCTAAACCTTGAAAACCAGCATTAGCTACAACTCTTGGTGCTCTTCTTTTCCAAGCCTTCATTTGATGTTTATGAAGCCCAGAGAGGTTAACTGACTTGCCCAAAGTCCCTCAGCTAAAAGGTGGAAGAACCAGGGCTAGACTCCCTTCTCTCCAAACTCACGACATTTTAGACATTATCATCTTGCTAAATATGTAATTTGTATTTGAATAAATTTTTAATGTTTATTTTTGAAAAAGAGACAGAGCATGAGTGAGGGAGAGCAGAAGAGGAGACACAAAATCCCAAGCAGGTTCCAGGCTCTGAGTTTGTCGGCACAGAGCCCGATGAGCCGGGCTCAAACCCACAAACCTTGAGATCATGGCCTGAGCCAAAGTCAGCTGCTTAAGCAACTGAGCCACCCCTGTGCCCCATGTATTTGAATAATTTTTATAGGAAGAAGTCATATTCTAAAGTTGCCACCAAATATGAGAATACAGATGGGGAAACCAAGATATAAAAACAAAGCTTCCCCAAAGGCCTTTTTTTCTAAATTTAAAGATTACTTTTTGGGAGACCTGTGGGCTCAGTCAGTTAGCTTTCAACTTCAATTCAGGTCACGGTCTTACGGTTTGTGGGTTTCTGCCCCGCCCATCAGCTCTGTGCTGACAGCTCAGAGCCTGAAGCCTTCTTCGGATTCTGTGTCTCCCTCTCTCTCTGCCCCTTCCCCGCTTGTGCTATGTCTCTTTCTCTTTCAAAAAGAGACTTCAGCTCAGGACATGATCTCATGGTTTGTGAGCCCCGCGTCGGGCTCTGTGCTGACAGTCAGCTCAGAGCATGGAATCTGTTTCAGATTCTGTGTCTTCCCAGCTCAGAGCATGGAACCTGTTACAGATTCTGTGTCTTCCTCTCTCTGACCATCCCCTGCTCATGCTGTCTCTCTGTCTCTCTCTCTCAGAAGTAAATAAAACATTAAAGAAGGTTTTTTTAAGTAAAAAAACAAAAACTAAATAAACATTAAAAAAACATTTTAAAGATTACTTTTGACTTTCATGTAGTGTGATGGGGGGATAAAAAGCACATGTTTATGATTTCACTTTCTCCTTACATTTCTCATGTCAGGAACTCCAAGGTAACATTACTCTCTGCTTTGGCCAGTCTCCAAGAGCTCAGAGGGTAAAGCCCAACTTCCAATTCCAACCAGTGCGTTACCAGGTTAATCCCTGAGAGTAGCCTGGGAAGAGGGCAGCACCCAGGAGCTCAGAGGCTGGGAATGGGGTTCTGTGAAATTCCGCAGACTACATACTGTCCGAGGAATTTTCTGGTAGGTTTAGATTGAATTTTACCAGACCACACCTGGTAGCGAGGGTTTCCCACCTGAACGTTTTTGTTTTTAATGGTGTGTCTTCTTCAATTGTATCTTTTGCTTGAAGGCTTACTATGTAAGAGGCCCTGTCAAGTACTGCAGGGCTCTAAGGATAAACAAAGCACAGCCATTTTAGCAAAGTCATTTGTGCTAGAGCATGATTATTTACCTTTTGAAAGTTTGCTATGACTTACATCACGAGGAAAAGTCAGGCACAGAAGGTAAGTATTGACTATAGTATTTTCTCCTAACTCTGACAAGCTATGATGATACTAACCCTGAATATAAGAACTATGAGGAGTCAGAAGATCCCAGAAAGAGCTTCATGTGGCTCAAAAGGAGAATTGGCCTCTTATCGTTTTGAGAAAATTAGGTCATTGGAAGAAGAAATGACAAGTTCAAACTGTTTTATTATATACTAAAATATAGTGCCCTCCTCTATGAAGAAACTGCAATGTTTTTGACAGATGGGCTTTGGGCTCACATTGTCTCCTGTGTGTTTTATCATATTTTATTATTCAGAGAGAATACTAAAGCAACAATACATAAAAACTGAGATCTAAAAAATAATTATAAAGGAATGACCCTGATTCCTCACCCTCTTCCTTTATTCATCTGTCATTTATCCATCTCCATATGGATAGATCTCCAAAACATAATAATGAGTGCAAGGAGGAAAACATAGAATGATGCACAAAAGTCACCATTTACGTAAATTATTTCAACAGGCACACAAGTGGTTGGTGAGCACACACACAACTGTAAAAATATGAAGGCTGGACTGACTGGATACAGGTTACTTCAGTAGATATGGGAGGGAAGGTGATGCTTTATTTCTAAAAGAAGATTATATTAGTATATTACCCATGTGGTTTTATTTTTATGGCCGAAGACAAATATGACAAAATTATAATAATTGCTCATTCCATGTACTGGCATCATGTTCATTATAACCTGTTTTTAACTTCACATATTTTCAAAATTTTAACTTAAAATTAAAAACATTCAGGGAGCCTGGGTAGCTCAGTCAGTTAAGCGACCAACTTCGACTCAGGTCATGATCTCATAACTTGTGAGTTCGAGTCCCTTGTCAGGCTCTGTGCTGACAGCTCAGAGCCTGGGGCCTGATTTGGATTCTGTGTCTCCCTCTCTCTCTGCCCCTCTCCCACTCCTGCTCTGACTCTCTCTCTCTCTCTCTCAAAAATAAACAAACATTAAAAAAAGAAAAATTTTTAAAATTCATAACAAAGGGATTTTTGACAAAAGTTCTGATGAACTTTTCACAAAGATGTTTTGTTTTATTATAGCAGAAATTCTTTTTTTTTAAGTTTCTTTATTTTGAGAGAGAGAGAGAGAGAGAAAGAGAGAGAGAATCCCAAGCAGGCTCCACACTGTCAGTACAGAACCCATTGTGAGGTTCCATCCCATGAACTGTGAGATCATGATCTGAGCTGAAATCAAGAGTCAGATGCTCAACTGACTGAGCCACCCAGGCGCCCCTACTGTAACAGAATTCTTAACCTAGGGACCTAGAATCCAATTATGTAAATTGTGGCTTCTCTGAGCCCCTACAGTACATTAGGCTTTTTTCAAGCAAATAGTTTCTCAGCTTTCTTCAGATTTTAGTATAAAACATCTGTGATTGTCTCCTAAAATATTTTCAAAACCTCTACACCACCAGATAACATAAAATAGTCTATTTCACAAAATATTTATTAATAATAAATCATGTTCTAAGCTGCATTCATATAAGGAATCTAAATTCCTAGTGAACAAATGAACATATATTCTGTCAGGGCTAAAACAGAATGTAGACCATCCTAACAAATATCAAGTGAATGGGGTTACTTGCTAGTTTCATGTTAAACCCCGTGAAGCTGGCCATAAGTGTGAAGAAAACTGCCTGTTCTTTCATTTTGGATCTAGGAGACCATTTAGGAGCGATTTTTAAAAATTATGTAGGAGCACTTGGGTGCCTCAGTTGGTTGAGCATCCATCTTGGCTCGGGTCATGATCTGATGGTTCATGAGTTCAAGCCCCATATTGGACTCACTGCTGTCAGGTTGTCAGCACAGAGCCCACTTTGGGTCCTCTGTCTCCCTCTCTCTGCCCCTCCCCCACTTGCACTCTCCCCAAAATAAATAAATCTTTAAATAAAAATTGTGTGGGCCCACCTGGGAGGCTCAGTCAGTTAAGCATCTGACTTCAGCTCAGGTCATGATCTCGTGGTTCTTGGGTTTGAGCCCCGAGTCAGGCTCTGTGCTGACAGCTCAGAGCCTGGAGCCTGCTTCAGATTCTGTGTCTCCCTTTCTCTGCCCCTTCCCCACTGTGCACTGTTTCTTTCTCTCTCAAAAATAAGTAAACAGTAAATTTTTTTTAATTTTGTGGGTTACAAAAGAGGCTAATGCTTTCTGTTCACAATAAATATTTACACACAAATATTTATCTTTGAAAGGTCTTTATAAACTTCAGTAACTTAGCTTTTATGTATGTTGAGAATAGTAGTTTTTAAATTCATTAAACTATGGGATAGTTATAGTTTTGATAATAAATGGTATGTTCTTAAATCAGTATCTATGAGACTCTTCTATATGTTAAGAAAACTACCTGTTTCTTAATATTCTCTTTATATATATATATATAGATAGAGAGAGAGAGAGAGAGAGAGAGCGAGCGAGAGCGCGCACCAGTGGAAAAGGAGCAGAGAGAGAAGGGGGGAGAGAATCCCAAGCAGATAATGCATGGTCACTGTGAGCTGACGCGGGACTTGATCTCACTACCATGAGATCATAACCTGAGCCGAAATCAAGAGCCAAATACATAACCAGCTGAGCCACCCAGGTGCCCCTATTTCTTAATATTCTTGAGACAAATGTAGTTAAACATATCCAATACTTGGCTGATAAGAATGAAATGAAAGGAAGCTATTTGGTAGAATGAGTCCCTTTCTTCCTTCCTTGTTTCCTTCCTCCCTCCCTCCCTTCCTTTCTTCATTTGTCTTTATTTGCTTCACCTTGGGTGAGCTCACTGCCAACAACCAGTTTCTACGCTATTTGGGCACTTATTTAAAAGAATGAACTGATTCAATCACAGCCCAGTATCTAAAGAGCAGGTGGCAAAACTGGCCTTTTGCTCAACTCATATAATCATATTTTCTACACCAGCTCACTAAGTAAGTGATCAACGACCCCAAGACAAAAATAATATGAATAAGTCTCACCTCGACCCCTGCTGCAGCCAAGAGCCACCAGATGGACTCCATTCTGCCTCGGCCATTGAAGTAGTGAAGCTTGGGCTTCGCTGCCATGCTTAAGGACTCCTGCAAATCAACAGAGAGAGACTGGTGAAGACTCTCCTGCACAGAGAGAGAGCAGGGGAGAAATCCACACGTGGAGAGCAGTGCGAAGTTAACCAGAAAGCTCTGGACTTGTGCCCCAAATCAGAGCTGTTCCTCAGCTCTAAGGCTGCCTGCTTTCTGTGTTCTTTCTCACAAACGGAGTTTATCGCCACAAATTGATGTTCTCAAAACTTAATTGAATAACTGATACAGTTCTTAAAATAGAAAGAGAACAAGTGAGAAAGCCAGACAGATGGTAGGAATTTGAAAATAAGACTCAAACCAACTCTTCCTCCGGTAGCAGGTGGCGAGATGCTAGCATTGCAATGTTGTTTTCTTTTTTCTCTCCAGGTCCTCCTCTCTCCTCCTACCAGCACAGCCCAGACTGGCAAAGCTGGGTGAGACTGGGGAGGCTGATGCTTTTCACTTTCCAAATTCACTTTAGTACTTTAATTCTGGTGTCCTCCGAAGCCTGGAGACAGCATTCAAGAGGATTTTCAATGACTCCTTAGGATTTAAAGCAAAAGTGCAGAGTTAAGCAAAGTGGGTCTTTCAACACTTTCTTTCTCCTCTGAAAATGAAAATATCTTTTTTAGAAGCATAACCCTTGCTCACCTTGAAGAAATTAAAGTGGTATAGAAATCAAAAGCCCATCCCACATGACCCCAAGAGAGCCTCTGAGGCTTAGGGGACAAAAGGGGGTAGATTTGGTGGGGTGACAGTCTCTGGGCATTTAAAGGTGGCTTGAGGTACCTGGAGAGGGGTCCCTGGAAGCATGGAGATCTGTGTGGAGAGGTGGGAGTGGCTTTAGGAGTAGAAAGAGTTTGTGTCTATATGCTATTCAATGGGAGCTGATTTATTCTGGAGCATATCACCTGGCTTACTTTTAAAAACAACACTTCTATGGGACATCTGGGTGGTTCAGCCGGTTAAGCGTCTGACTTTGGCTCAAGTCATGATCTCACAGTTCATGGGTTCAGGCCCAGCTGTGTATACAGCTCAGAGCCTGGAGCCTGCTTCAGGCAGGGATCCACCTCAGGGATCCAATTAACAAAATCAACAAAATCTATAATGTGGAACTCGACAGGCTTGCTATTCAGAGAGTGGTCCCTAGGCTAGCGATATACAGATCACCTGGGAAGCTGTTAGAAATGCAGGAAGCTTGGGCTCCAGCCCAGACCCTCTGGTAGCTTACACTTTAAGATCCCAAGGGATTTATATGCACATTCAAGTTCGAGAAGCACTCTTCTCCAGATCAAGTGACTAACGCATTCCCAAAGAACTCTGTAGTGTTATGTTGTGGTGATAAGAAGTTTGTAAAGTTGCATGAAAATCAGAGAGGCAGGAGGAATCTATGGGTTCAAGAGATTTAAGAGAGTCTTTTTTTTTTAATGTTTTTTTATTTATTTCTGAGAGAGACAGAGAGAGAGGGTGAGTGAGCAGGGGAGGGTCAGAGAGAGAGGGAGACACAGAATCTGAAACAGGCTCCAGGCTCTGAGCTGGCTGTCAGCACAGAGCTCGATGCGGGACTCGAACCCACAAACCATGCGATTATGACCTGAGCCGAAGTCGGACGCTTAACCGGCTGAGCCACCCAGGCGCCCCTCAAGAGATTTAAGAGATTCTTTAAAAGATGCAATGTATAGAAATTTTTTCTGGATTCTGATCTTAACAGAGCAATTATTTTTAAAAAAATTTTTTTTAATGTTTTATTTATTTCTAGGTGAGAGAGAGAGACAGCGTGACCAGGGGAGGGTCAGAGAGAGGGAGTCACAGACTGAAACAGGCTCCAGGCTCTGAGCTGGCAGTCAGCACAGAGCCCGATGCGGGGCTCGAACCCACGAACCATGAGATCATGACCTAAGCGAAAGTCGGACGCTTAACCGACTAAGCCACCCAGGTGCCCTTAGAGCAATTATTTTTAAAATATACAACACGAGGAGCACCTGGGTGAGTCAGTCAGTTGAGCGTCTGACTTCGGCTCACGTCATGATCTCACAGTTCATGGGTTCGAACCTGCATCAGGCTCTGTGCTGACAGCTCAGAGCCTGGAACCTGCTTCTGTGTCTCTTCTCTCCCTGCTCCTGTCCTGCTCATGCTCTGTCTCTCTCTCTTTAAAAACAACAACAACAACAACAACAAAAAACACCATGAAAATATGTGTGTGTGTGTGTGTACACACACAACATGATTGGAGAATTTGAACTGTGAACTTTTAAGATAAGAGAATTACTGTTAATTTCTGTCAATTTTTTAGGTATTATAGTGATATTATGGAATACTGTTTAGAAAGAATCCTTATCTTCAGAGACCCTGCGCAGAGGATATAATTAACCCAAAGCTGGATTCCTGACCTACAGAAACTATGAAATAATAATTCACATTATTCTAAGCCAAGAAAATCCATATCTTTCAGACACTCATGTCAAAGTATTTATGGATAAGATAGTACAATATTGGCATTTGCTTCCAATTAACCCAGTTGTGAGGGGGAATGGGTGAGAGTTTAAGTATAACACCAGTGACCTTTTGTTGTTAATTGCTGCACCTGAGTGATGGGTGTATCGCTTTCTTATACTTCTCATCCATTTTCCTAAATGTAAGAAATTTCCAATCATGAAAATATTTTTAATTGCGCAGCAAAATCTGATGTTATTCATAATGGACTGGAGCTTTAAAGGCCCCGGAATGGCTTCTGAATCCCAAGGAGATTTAGAACAGTATTCATTCCAGATTCAGGGATGAATGTGTGGGATGAATGCTCAGCCTAGATTTAGTTTGTGCCCTTGGTGGAATGGGGCTCAAAATAGAAATTAAATTCAGTTATAGAAATATTAAAAAAAATTGCACATTTAAGTTTGTGAACTGATTCACCTTGATCTCCACCCCATGGTATCAACTCTGAAAACTTCCCTCTGAAAAGTCTGAGGCCCAGGGAACTCGCAAAATGACCCGCTTTCCCATATGGCCTTGCCCAGAGCAAAGGTGGGGCAGATGTGGAAGAAAGCAGGTGCCTCCCAAAGGACAATTAGCTTCTGATTCTCATGTCATCTTGACGTGCTGGCTAAGAGGGGCTGAGTTCATGGAGCCTGGGAAGCCCCCTGTGAGGACCTGGGGCTGGCTATTGTGGTCGCTGGTGTCTGGTTCCATCAGCTCTGGGCTGGTTCCCACAGACTGGAGGCCAGTGGGCAGCCTTGGGTCATGTGCTGGGGAGGTTCTGATAAGCACAGGTAGGGGCCTGAGCTGGGGAGGACCTGACATCCATAGGGCCTGTACCCTGACCTCCAGCAAAACTGCCAGACCCTCCCCACCATAAGCACTCACTATTGGGGGGCAGTTCCCAGGAGAGCCACTGGCCTGAGGCACAAGCTCTTATCCCCTCTGCTTTCCCTAGACACTAATTGGGCAGGCAAATCTTGGTTTCCCCCAAATAGGGGCATTCTCAGCATTCTGGAACCAGGGGTTTCTTGGGTCACCCCCATCCCCAGCAGTTGACTAGACCAGCAAAGGGCTTCACTATTATCCTGCTCCCTCTTCTGCCCAACTTTTAGGGGATGTGAAAGGCCTCTGCCTCCAACTCACCTGCCCACCCGCTTCCCAGCTAGAGACTGTGACATTCATGAGTACTTGACCTAGGGAGCAGCTTATCTGAGTCTTAATAGAGAAAACTGTACCTTGGAGAAAAAAGAAAGCAGAGAAGAAGGGCCAGGGTGACAGGTGGGAGAGCCCCTGTATAGGTAACATGTAATGGTAAGTCCAGAGTCCACTTGTTCCAATTGTACATATTAATTTGAGGTGAGAGAGTAACAAGAGTACTTGGCAAATATAACTAAATCAATATAGTTAATCCATTTTTATTTATTTATTTATTTATTTTTTCTAGGAGAGAGAGAGAGACAGCGTGAGCAGGGGAGGGTCAGAGAGAGAGGGAGTCACAGACTGAAACAGGCTCCAGGCTCTGAGCTGGCAGTCAGCACAGAGCCCGACGCGGGGCTCGAACCCACGGACCACGAGATCATGACCTAAGCGAAAGTCAGATGCTTAACCGACTAAGCCACCCAGGCACCCCTGGTTAATCCATTTTTAAACCATTAAAATTGTAATCTGGGCTTTCATTAAAGCTACATGTTATTATAAACAAAAACATTAGATATATTATTAGTATCTGTGATTTATACATATAGTAAACACACTCTAGCATAATTGCTAAATTTGAACAACTGAACTTGTTTGCTGAAGGGAAAGTATTGAACTTCCTCCCACAAAGGACCCCAAACAGATCTCCTGGTGTAAGTATTAATAGAATACCATCTTCCACCAACTTTTTCCAGCTGTCATTCCTTTTGTAACTACTTCCAAATCTGTCTTTTATGGAGGTCAAGGGAAATCATAAGCAGGCTCAGTAGATGCTAAGAGCACTGATCACAACACTTCCCCACCTACTTGCAGAAAGAAAAGGGATTAGAAGCAATTATCAATTTATCTCATTCTAGGTAGAAGAACTTTAGCAGGCAGGTAAGCCTGCTAAGTAGATAATTTCATAGCTTTCAAGTGAGCACCTGAAATTTAAAAAACAAAAAGTGATAATCCATTGTTTAAAGGATATAAGAATAAAAGGAATTAAGTAGACCAGGAACTGCACGTCTTTTTCCTTTATCCTAAGCCTACCATTCTGGATTTTATCTCTAATTATCTTGGCATCACGCCCCCATTCTGCTTTGTCTGCTGAAAATGGATTTTAGGAACATTGATTCCTGGGTAATCTAAGAGAAAGAGCAACAATGTTCCCCTCTATAAAAGCTAATCTAGGAGCCTAGCGCACAGTGCATTCTCATGTGTCCTTGGGTATAGAATGCATATTTGCTGGTTTATGGAATATCTTTGGACTGCTGATGACCTCAAATGAAGTGAAGTTTGCTCCCAAAAGAGCCTGTCCTGACACCTGTTGTTCTGACTTGGAAAAGTCTGTATTTCAATGTCCCTGCTGGACGATTGCTTGGTTCTCAGAACTAAATTGTTATGACCAGTAGAAAATGAAGCTTTGTAAAGTAATCAGACAACAGCTAGGTAAGCAAACAAGTTAATTTATTTCAACTATATTGGAAAACACTTAAGCAAATCAATTTTTTAAAATTTTTTAAATGTTTATTTTTGAGAGGGACAGAGTACAAGTGGGAGAGGGGCAGAGAGAGAGAGGGATACACAGAATCTGAAGCAGGATCCAGGCTCTGAGCTGTCAGCATGGAGCCCAGCACAGGGCTCGAACTCATGAACCGTGAGATCATGACCTGAGCCAAAGTTGGACACTTATCCAACTGAGCCACCCAGGTGCCCCAAAATCAATTCTTTTAACAAGTGCCAATGACTTATTATATATTAATCTAATGTTTTTAAATTGTCAAATAATCTTAAAATGTGGAACTTTGCGATTAGGTATAACTTAGCTCATAAGCATTCAGTACATGTTTTCCTCACATATGTGTATGTGCATGGAGTGTATGTGTGAATGTACAAATATAATCTTGTACTAGAAGTTTCATTTCAAGAAAGCTTAGCATTAAAATATTAATTTATACAATGAAAGATTAGGAGCAATTATTTCCACTATTCAAGGGCTCCTTTTGTTTTTGAAATGATTTGGTAAGTTTAAGGAGGAAGTCCCCTGATAGATTTAAATGATTCTGTTAAAATGTTTTGATTTGGGACCTCATCAAGATCAAAAGCTTCTGCACGGCAAAGGAAACAATCCATAAAACTAATAGGCAACCGACGGAATGGGAAAAGATAGTTGCAAATGACATATCAGATAAAGGGCTAGTATCCAAAATCTATAAGGAACTCACCAAACTCCACACCCAAAAAACAAACAACCCAGTGAAGAAATGGGCAGAAGATATGAACAGACACTTCTCCAAAGAGGACATCCAGATGGCCAACAGACACATGAAATGATGCTCAGCATCCCTCCTTATAAGGGAAATACAAATCAAAACCACACTGAGATACCACCTCACGCCAGTCAGAGTGGCTAAAATGAGCAAATCAGAGGACTCCAGATTCTGGCGAGGATGTGGAGAAACGGGCACCCTCCTACACTGTTGGTGGAAATGTAAACAGGTGCAGCCCCTCTGGAAAACAGTGTGGAGGTTCCTCAAAAAATTAACAGTAGAACTCCCCTATAACCCAGCAATAGCACTGCTAGAAATTTACCCAAGGGATACAGGAGTGCTGATGCATAGGGGCACGTGTACCCCAATGTTCATAGCGACACTCTCCACAATAGCCAAAACATGGAAAGAGCCTAAGTGTCCATCAACTGATGAATGAATCAAGATGATGTGGTTTATCTATACGATGGACTACTACATGCCAATGAGAAAGAATGAAATCTGGCCATGTGTAGCAACATGGATGGACCTTGAGGGTGTTATGCTGAGAGAAATAAGTCAGGCAGAGAAGGACTGATACCATATGTTTGCACATATTTGAGGATTAGGATGAACTTAACGTAGGACCTTGGGTGAGAAGAAGGGGAAAAATAGTTGGTGAGAGGGAGGGAGGTGAACCATGAGAGACTCTTGAATGCTGAGAACAAACTGAGGGCTGATGGGGGTGGGGGACAGGGGAAGGGGGGTGATGGACATGGAGGAGGGCACTTGTGGGGATGAGCACTGGGTGTTATATGGAAACCAAGATGACAATAAAGTATTAAAAAATGTTTTGATTCACTGTTACCTTCTAAGTGAGTTACATCTAACAAACGGTAGTGTCAATTAAAGTTTTTAGTGGGCCCCATCCTTTTTATGTCATTATGTTATAATACATATTTTTAAACAAGCATACCAACATACTTATCCGCTAAACTCCAGAAAGGTAATTTATTTTATTTTGGCAAATCCATACACTATGACTGGTTTTCAGTTTTCATGTCATCCTTTTTTTTTTTTTTTTTTTTTTTTTTTTTGGTGCAAAAGCAGGTGAGTTTTTCTTCTATAGTGCAAGTTATGTTTTCAAATATCTATAGTGTGAAATTACACCTCCCCAAATACTGTATCATCTAGGCAAAATCTTAGGGAAGAAGCCAGACATTGGATTCCCATTGCATCTAGAATAAACGGACAGGACTGGTAGTAGTGTCTCATCTGCCATCTACCACCCCATCTCCGGCCACACTGCCATCCCCAACTCTCCAGCCCAGCCTCCTCTGGTTTGGGGTACACAAGACACTGTGGTCTTTCCCACTTGAAGGCTTTGAGGATGCTTGTTCCTTGGTCTAGAAGCCTCTAGCCTATCTCTTTGCCTGTCTGGTTTCTTCTTACTTAGTATATCTCATCTTAAAGGGCATTTCCCCAGAGGGGCCTTCCTTCACCATCCATTTAAGTAGAACTCTTGTGGGGCGCCTGGGTGGCTCAGTCGTTAATCATCCGACTTTGGCTCAGGTCACGATCTCAGGGTTTGTGGGTTCAAGCCCCACGTCGGGCTCTATGCTGACAGTGCAGAGCCTGGAGCATACTTCGGATTCTGTGTCTCCCTCTGGCCCTCCCCCACTTGTGCTCGCTTGCGCGCTCTCTCTCTCTCTCTCTCTCTCTCTCTCTCAAAAATAAACATTAAAAAAATAAAGTAGAGCTCTTGTTGGTAAAAGGGTACAAGATTTTAGCTATAAGATGAACAGTGTGTGAGGATCCAATGTTATAACATGGTGACTATAGTTGATAACATTATTGCATGTTTGAAACTTGCTAAGAAAGTAGAACTTACATGTTCTCACCAAAACAGAACAAAGCAAAACAAAAAAGAAAACAAAAACAGGGGCACCTGGGTGGCTTAGTCGGTTAAGCGTCCGACTTTCGCTTAGGTCATGATCTCACGGTTCGTGGGTTCGAGCCCCGCATCGGGCTCTGTGCTGACTGCCAGCTCAGAGCCTGGAGCCTGTTTCAGTCTGTGACTCCCTCTCTCTCTGACCCTCCCCTGCTCACGCTGTCTCTCTCTCTCACCTAGAAATAAATAAAACATTAAAAAAAATTTTTTTTAAATAAAAAAAATAAAAATAAAACAAAAACAGGTTAACTATGTAAGCTGATGGATATGTTAATTAACTCGGTGGTGGAAATCCTCTCCCAATGTTTATGAATCTCAAACATCATGTTGTATACTTTAAATACCTTACAATCTTATCTATCAATTATACCTCCATAGTACTGGGAAAAAATAAAGTAGAGCTCTCCCGTCACCTGACCCCCAACTACTCTCTGTTGTAGTCTTTAATTTTCTTCATATCTCTATCACAGGCTGTAACTGTGGTATTTGTTTATTTGCTTGTTTATTGTCTATCTCCTCTTACTAAAATGTAATTTCCTTGAGGTCAAAGGCCTTTGCCCATCTTGCTCAGCCCAGTATCTCTGCACCCTTGCAACATCTCATATTAGGATTCAAAAGGTTTGATTTTCCTGAATCAATGAGAAACTCAGACTTTGGCCTGAGTCAGGAGATCTGGCCTCTAGGTTGCTCCTACCACTGACCAGCCCTCTGACTCTAGACAAACCCCAACCTCTCTGGACTCTGCCATTATTCATCTAAACTAGGGAGATTAGATGTATTGAGGGTAAGATGGCTGCCAAGTTTTGATGCTTTAATCTTCCTTGTTTCCTCACAATATTTTTGGAAGAGCCAATATTTAGGGCAACCTCAGAAAAAGTATGTGTAGGTCTTGAGGTAGAAAAACAGGTTTAGGATGGTATAATAAGAGAATTTTAATCAGCTTCCATGCATCCCCATCTCTGGTGCATGGGGCCCAGCTTTCACTTACAATGCCTAATAGCCACCTTCCTACTGAGTAGGAAATGTATAAACACTAATGACTACTACCACCCCCTTGCAGATCTTCGCCAGTGCTAAGCTGAGGATACTATAACCTGAGGACATAAAAACAGAATGGATGGGAACTGGGTGGTTCAGTCTATTTAGCATCTAATCCTTGATTTTGACTCAGGTCATGACTCCAGGGTCATGGGATCAAACCCCGTGTTGGGCTCTGTACTGAGCTTGCTTAGGATTCTCTTTTTCTATCTCCCTTTGTCCCTCTCACCCTCTCGTACTCTCTCTCCAGAAAAAATTTAAGGGGCACCTGAGTGGCTCAGTTAGTTAAGTGCCCAGCTTCAGCTCAGGTCAATGGTCTCATGGTTCAAGAATTCAAGCCCCACATCAGGCTCTGCACACATGGCTAGAGCCTGCCTGGGATTCTTTCTCTCCCTCTCTATGCCTTGCATTCTCTCTCTCTCAAAAATAATAAATTAACTTAAAATAAAATAAAAATAAAATAAAATAAATTTAAACACACACAGAGAATGGAAAGAAACATCATATCTAGGAGAACTTATGGGAATGCCCAGTATTGTTGAGTCCATCAGTGAAGGTGCCTTGATGGAATAGGCACTGATAGGCTGGCAGACAGCAGTGGGGAGAACATTTCAAGACAAGAAGAAAAGGAGCTTAGGGAATGTGGGATAGTGGTCATGTCATTCTTGAGGCTTGTCCAAGTTGCCCTGTCAAATGCTGCATTTGATGCCCAGTAGCAGACTCTGGAACATTTTCATAACATTCTTCATAAGCCCGAGCTCTGGAAGAGGGAGGCCGTCGCTGATAACTTATTATTCATTTTATGGATATTCTGTCCTTTTGAAAAGAAGCAGGATTGAGTGCAATGAGTATGACAGCATGTTGGCAAGAAAGGCATATAAATCACTAAACTAAGAAAAGGGAGCCCCAGGATTATGGGAGCACTAGAGTTTGGAGGAAGGCAGGTGGGCAGGAAGATTCTGGCAGAAAGTTGCTGATGGAAAGGGAGGGTGGGCTTGGATTTGCAGTAAAGGGCTGACACAGCATAGAACTGAGAAGACACCTTTGAACTAATAGGACGAAGATGGTGATTAGTTCATTGGTCATGAAACCAAAGTTCAAGACTCTGGTCTTTGGCAAGAGGAAGTATAGCCAGAATGTAGACTCCTGGAGCTTTGGAAATGAGAAGACAGAGGGAAGGAAATAGCCAAAGGGGAGACCAGCTGGGGATAAAGAAGGACTGTCTTGATTTGTTTTGCAGGGTTTGTTGTGGTTTTTGTTTTTTGGTTTTTGGTTTTTTTGAGGGTTGGGGATGTAGGTGACCAAGAAGTTATGACAGGAGACACATCAGTCAGTTTGTAATTATACGGTGACGTGCCAGGGGCAAGGCAGCATGGTGAGCAGATGAATGGTCCAGAATGACTATCTACAGGATAGATTTGTGGGGGTAGTTTGCCTCCATTAGTATTATTATCATGTTTGGGGCATAGCTGGCCTATGGTAAACTACCCGTAATTTAAGTGTACAATTGGATAAGTTTTGACACACATATATACCCCTGAAAGCCTCACCACAGTCGGTATGCAAACACATTGTGTCTGATGCTCTGTTGGAGTCCCTTCCTCCCGCCCCTCCCCATACTAGCCATCTGCTTCTTATCATGATAAATCAGTTTATGTTTTCTAGAATTTCATATAAATAGGAGCATACAATAGGTGCTCTGATTTCTCTGGTTTCTTCCAGTCAGCATCGTTATTTGGAGATTTATCTATGTTGTGTGTATTCATTCTTGCTTATCAAAAAGTAGCTAATCTTGTTTCCTGTGGCCACTGCAACAAATTACTACAAACTAGGTGGCTTACACAATAGAAATTTATTCTCACACAGCTCTGGAGGCCAGAAGTCTGAAAGCAAGGTGTGGACAAGGATGGTTTCTTCTGAGGGTTATAAGGAAGAATCTGTTCCATGCCCCTCCCGTAGCTGCTGGTGGCTGCAGGGTGACACTCAGCTTGTGGGAGGGGAGCATCACTCCAATCTTTATTACAGATTATAGACAATGGAAAAGGACACTGAGTAGGGGTCTGATGACGAAGGTAAAGAGACGAAGAAGTAAGAAATAAAAGAGGAATGAACTGGAAGGTGTTGATGGGAAGCGTGGAGAACTTTCCAACTCAATCTTTCAGTCAGAAATGTTGAGATTCTCTTTTGGCAGTTCTCCAATGTAGATTTAAGATTTATAAGAAAAAATAATTTCTCTGTTCCAGCAAACAGATTGCTCTGAACCAAAGGGGCCCAACCTACTCTTAAGAAGTTAGCATGACTCCGACACCATGGCTGAGAACTAGATGGCACACTTTCCAGAGCAACAGGACCTTTCTGGTACCAACAACTCAAGTGCCTTTAGGAATCTGTCACCGTAGTACACAGCCTTGCTGTTCATAGGTGACTTCCCACAATGGCAAATGAAACCGAGCCCAACCTACTTAACATTCCCTTTCTTTTTTTAGATCTCAGAGAAAGTCTCCTGTCCCATTCATCTGGCTTTTCCTAGAGCAAAAGTTCTCAAAAGTGTGGTCAGTAGTACTATCTCTACTTGTTACTTCCAATTCCCTCCTTAACCCACTCTGGTCAGCTTTCTGTCCCACACTTCACTGCTCTCATCAAGGTCAATGGTGTTCACTCATGTCCCCAACTTCAGTGCTCACTCTCCAGTCCTTACACTCCTCTCCTTCATGACGCCACACTTCCCCATCTCTCCCCTACCTCACAGACACTACCTCCTCAGATTTCTGGCTTGGCTCCCCCTCTGCTTGCCTTTTCCTCTCCAACTGCTTCCTCATCCTAGGTGGGTCTCCAGTCTGTCACTATCATCAGAAGAGTGACCTCAGAAAATAGGTCATAAAGGACATTGCTGTTTCTGCCTTGCTCTCCTTTGGATTGCTTGCTCTAAGTTAGCAGATCTATCATGAAGATACTGAAGCAGCCCCTACAGAGAAGAAGACATGACAAAGGACTGAGGCCCGTTGCCAACAGCCATGTGAGGGAACCATCTTGCAAATGGATCACCCATCCTCAGTCAAGCTTTCAGATGATGGCAGCCCCCACTGATGGCTTGACTATAACCTCCTGAGAGATCTTGATCCAGAACCACCTACCTAGGATGTTCCCAGGCTCCTGACCCTCAGAAATTGTGTTAGATAGAAAATGTCTGTTGCTTTATGTCACTAAACTTTGGGCTGAGTAGTTATGCATCAATAGATAACTGACACAACCATGTCTACCTCTCTGACCTCATCTTCCAATACTTCCTCATCATGCTCCCACAACATCTGCCTGCCTACTCTGCCTGAAACCCATACCAAAGTTGTTCTTGACCAAGACCTGGTCCTCAGTGGTACCTCTGGCTAACACTCTGTTACCTTGGATCTTCTCATGCCTGGCTTCTTCCTGTCATGTAGAACTTAGTCTTCAATGATTACTCACTTTAAGTTAACCACTTCTCCATTGCCATCCTAAAAACTCTTCATCATCTTACTCTGTTTTATTTTCCTAATATCACTTATCACTAACCATAATAAATTTTTCATTGATTGTTTATTTATTCATTGTCTGAGCAGGAAAATGCCCTTATATATGTACCATGGCATCCTCCGTGCCTAGAAAACTGCAGGGAACAAAATAGGTGTTCAGTGAATATTTAATAAATAAAATAAAAATAAAACCATTTAAATATAATTCCCTGTGAATAATATCTTCCTTGAGAAGATTTCATCAGTTTCTGAGGTCAGAGTCTAAATATTTTTTTCCTACTAGGTATCCTTGGCCAGCCTGTTGACTTTCTGTTGACTTAGAATGTCACAATTATGTTGAAAGTTTCAAAGAACAAATATTTCAAACATTGCTATTAAGTGCAGAAAAGTGGTAAGCAAAGATTGTGAGAGAAAGGTAGGAGCTAAAAAAAATCAAAGACAGATAAAAGTGGTGCTGACCTTTGGGAACCTGGGTGACTCAGTCAGTTAAGTGTTCAACTCTTGGTTTCAGCTCAGGTCACAACCTCACAATCTCACAGTTTGTGAGGTTAAGTCCCAAATTGGGCTGTGTGCTGACAGTGTGGACCTTGCTTGAGATTCTCTCTCTCCCTTCTCTCTCTGCCCCATCCCACTCATGCACTCTCTCTCTCCTCCAAAATAAAGAAACTTAAAAATTTTTTGTTTAATGTTTTATTTATTTCTCAGAGAGAGAGAGAGAGAGAGAGACAGCATGAACAGGGGAGGGTCAGAAAGAGAGAGGGAGATACAGAATCCGAAACAGTCTCCAGGCTCTGAGCTAGCTGTCAGCACAGAGCCCAATGCGGGGCTTGAACTCATGAACCATGAGATCACGACCTGAGCCGAAGTTGAACACTTAACCGACTGAGCCATCCTGGCGCCCCTAAAAAAAAATGTTTTTTAAATATTAGTTATGCTGACTCATGGATGCCTCGTCCAACCAGCTCTGGTTACCAAAACGTTTCTTTTTTTTTTTTTTTTTTTTTTTTTACAAATAGTTTATTGTCAAATTAGTTTCCACATAACACCCAGTGCTCATCCCCACAAGTGCCCTCCTCCATGCCCATCCCCCCCTCCCCCCCACATCCATCAGTCCTCAGTTTTTGTCAGCATTCAAGAGTCTCTCATGGTTTGCCTCTCTCCCTTTCCCCCACCATTTCCGCCCTTCTTCTCCCCCTTGTTCCTCCGTCAAGTTCCTCCTAATCCTCCTATACGTGCAAACATATGATATTTGTCCTTCTCTGCCTGACTTATTTCGCTCAGCATAACACCCTCAAGGTCCATCCATGTTGCTACACATGGCCAGATTTCATTGTTTCTCATTGCCATGTAGTATTCCATGGTATAGATAAACCACATCTTCTGATCCATTCGTCCGTTGATGGACACTTAGGCTCTTTCCATGTTTTAGCTGTTGTGGAGAGTGCTGCTATGAACATTGGGGTACACGTGCTCCTATGCATCAGCATTTCTGTATCCCTTGGGTAAATTCCTAGCAGTGCTCTTGCTGGGTCATAGGGGTGTTCTATTGTTAGTTTCCTGAGGAACCTCCACACTGTTTTCCAGAGGGGCTGTACCAGTTTACATTCCCACCAACAGTGGAGGAGGGTGCCCGTTTCTCCACATCCTCGCCAGCATCTAGAGTTCTCTGATTTGCTCATTTTAGCCACTCTGACTGGTGTGAGGTGGTATCTCAGTGTGGTTTTGATTTGTATTTCCCTGATGAGGAGGGATGCTGAGCATCGTTTCATGTGTCTGTTGGCCATCTGGATGTCCTCTTTGGAGAAGTGTCTGTTCATTTCTTCTGCCCATTTCTTCACTGGGTTGTTTGTTTTTTGGGTGTGGAGTTTGGTGAGTTCCTTTTAGATTCTGGATATTAACCCTTTATCTGATGTCATTTGCAACTATCTAAAACGTTTCTAATACATATTTGTCCTTCAAAAAGATTTTGGAAAATTGGCAAGTTACCATATATAAATACCTGAAGTCTTGACCCAATTCCCCCAGTACAGAAAAATTAATATCTATTTTAATTTCAATTATATCTATAAAATCTCTCCATGAAGACGGTGGTGGTATAAAGGGCCAAATACCAAATGTAAATTATTTTGTAACAAACATCTTTATCCTTTTATGTCACAGATTACCCAGGAGCGATATTGAAAATACTTGCCATCTGTATAGTAAATATGAATTAATATGTAAGGCAGAATATATATACTGAAAAATAACAATATTTATTTCTAGGGTGGCTCAGTTAAGCATCTGACTCTTGATTTCGACTCAGGTCATGATCTCACAGTTTGTGAAACTGAGCTCTGTGTCAGGCTTTGCACTGACAGCATGGAGCCCGCTTGGGATTCTCTCTCTCTCCCTCTTTCTCTCAGCTGCTCCCCCACTCATGCTCTCTTTCTCTCAAAATAGATAAATAAACATTTTTTAAAAAACAATATTTCTTTTTATTGTCTAACTAAACTACGTATGGCAAAAATATGGGTAAAGCAATAGTACAAACCAGTCAGAAATCACGGTGATAATTTCCAGTCATTTGTGATATTTGCTAATTGTCTCTGTGTCCTGGGTAGTTTGGGTTGCCAGTGAGTGCCTTCCTCTTTAAAGGCCATCTGCTCTGTCAGGTGACCCTTTCCTGTAGATGACTCTGTCCCTGTACTGCTCTCTGCCCTTGTCCCATCGAGAGGACAAGAGGTAGAGGCCTGCCTTTGTGGCTAGCCCCAAGTGTATCACCACCCTTTGAAGTATCTTAATGCTACCCCAGCTTTGTAAGTAGGCATTTCACTAACCTCTCTTCAGCCACCCTTTTTGAGGTGAGATGCTATCTTACTCTTAGTGCACCAGCCATAATGAGGTAAACGTTATGGAGTTCACCTCAAGATAATAAAAAAGGATTATAAAATATGTTAGAAACTTGGAAATGCTAGATGTGATGAGGTTGAGAACCTCTGTTCTGGAGTAAAAGTATAAGAATATATTGTGGGGAGGATGGATAACAAAGTCCTCATAAACACCTTGAGGAGCCCAGGGCTGGTCAGAGAGCATGTGCATGCAAAGGGAACTGGGAGCCTCTTAGGAAGACAGCTTGGCACATCTTGCTTGGGCTGAACTGACCTAACACTGGGTAGGCATAAAGGACACAAGGCATGTGTCCTGTGTATATGTCTGTCCCATCCTATGCAACTGTGGGGAAGTTCACACTATGAAAATAGCCAGTCAGAGCTAGGACCCTGGGCTCAGCCCCAGAGATGCCGCATTTCTTAAGGGAGCCCAAGTTTCAGGCTCAGTAGAGAACTGAGGCTAGACATCACTCTTTCCTAGCCTCTCCTGCACAGCACCATGCCAAGGGGATGGGTAAAGGACTATATATCTCCATGTACGGTTTAGGATCCAAGGCTTGAGTGATAGCAGGGAGGGAAACCTCTACTTCCTTCCCTCTGAAGCTATAGAGAAAGAGGATGCTGCTGCCCAGGTGGATGAATGGTGGCCAGTTTTGACCCAACCTTCTCAGACCAGGCAATCTGGAAAAACAGGAACTCCATGTGGCGGGAAAGGCAGCCGAGAACAGGTACTGCTGCAGAGGGATTCTGGGAGTTTTGGTCAGTCTCAGGTCTACTGGACTCCTTGAATGGAGGGAGCTCCTAGGTTGCTGGGTGTACCATTGCAACAGAGACTGCTTTCGGGAATGAATGTTCCTGCCATTCTAAGATGTGTGCTTGAGTGACTTAAAATGGATATTGAAAAGCTGTGATTTTATTATATGTACATCAGGCTCATAGAGCAGGGCCTATGATGTGACTTCAGTGGCTCCCTATTTTCCTCAGAACAAAATCCAAATTTCTTGCCATGGCCTTCAAAGTCCTTAGACTCTGGGCCTCGCTCCCTGATCTCACCTCATCATTGCCCCTCCCCACCTTGTGCTGTAATGCTACACTCAGACCTAATGACTTCTCTTTCCTCCAATGCAACACACTCAGTCTCTCTCTATCAAAGCTATTGATCCCGCTGACCTCTTGCCTGGATTCCATCCCTACTGCCCAATGGAAGCTCCCCCAACTTTACCTGCTGCACCTTGGCTCCTCAGATGGATCTCACATCAGCTGTGACTGCCCTTCATGATAGATCGTGAAGGACTCACAGGTTCAGGCAAAGGTGTCCCGGTTAGGTTCATGCTCAGCATGATCTTGTGCCCCAGCATGAGGTTATAGATTAAATTGTGTCCCACAGAAAGGATTGGTTGATGTCGTAACCCTGGGTACCTGTGATTGTGACTTTGTCTGGAAATAGGGTCTTTGCATTTGCAGTCAAGTTAAGATGAGGTGATACTGGATTAGGGTGAGCCCAGATTTGATTACTGGTGTTCTTATAAGAAGAGGGAAATCTGGATAGACACATACACACGTGTATGCCATGTGACAGCAGAGGCAGAGGCTGGAGTTATGCATCTACAAGCCAAGAAATGTCAAAGACTGCCAGCAGCCACAAGAAGCTAAGAAGAGGCATGGAAGGATCCTTCCCTAAGCCTTCAGAGAGAGCATGGCCTGCCCATACCTTCATTTCACACAAAGAAGCTCAGAACTGTGAGGGAATACATTTTATGGTTTTAACCACTAAATTTGTGGTCATTTGTTACAACAGCCCTAAGAACATGATATACAAGGTATGCATGATTCGGGATTAGAATTACCTATTTTTTTTTTTGTTTCTATCACTATAGTAACCTCCCATAGGGCAAAGACTATATCTGGTTTGGTTATCATTAATAACCCAGCTCTTGGAACATAGGATATTCTATATTAAACATAAAGTAAATAAAAGCTCCATAATTGAACAGGAGAAAAGATTCATTACCTGAAGGAAAATGGTTCTGTACAAAAAGAGAGAGAGAAAAAAGAAAGCAAGGAAAGAAAGAAAGAAAGAAAGAAAGAAAGAAAGAAAGAAAGAAAGAAAGAATGAATGAAGGAAGGAAGGAAGAGGTGAAGGGAGGAGGAATCTTTTAGGATGCACTCAGAAATACAGCAAATAAAAAGAAAAAAAGACCAAGACCATTTTTTGTGTTACTAAAATTAAGTCACATGAAAATTTCTACTTCACTCTTTTTGACAAGGTATATGATAGCTTTTATGACAAATTTTTAATAGATCAAATAATCCATTAAATTTTTTCTCCCTTTATTTTTAAGCCCAAGAGACATCTTAGGAGGTGATCATGATTTGATATTTGGTAAAAACAAAATAAATTGCTTTGCAAATCTTCAGTGTAGATGAAATTAGCACATACTTTTGAAAACTTTACTAGCCTCACAATCATCAGGATCTACATCAGGGAATGCACTTCACTGTCAGAAATCCCAGATGCAAGTGCTGGGCATCCATGCCTGCTTCACGGAATCCTGAAAATCTTCTTTGCTTCTTCTAAACTTTTCTCAGTGATGGGAGGCTTCCTCTGGCTGCCAGGCTGCAGAAACTTCTTCACGGTAGGGAGATTGCTGACTCTGGTTTTCAGGGCCTGCAAAGCACAAGGGCACAGCCTCAGATGGAGCCAAAGACTAACCCCATCGTTAGCACCAGCCCAGGAATCAAAGACCCTCCTAGACAAGGACCAACTGAGTCCCCTCCATCTGCACCAGTGTGAGGTTGGGAAATAGACACCCAGTGAGACATGCAGATCGGCGGAAGAAAAGACAGCTCGATACCATTTTCCCCAAAGACATCTTTGTTTCAGGCTCTATTCATTTCAGGTCTTCCCTGTTCTCCCCCTCACATAATTCCTCTAGCTTCACCAGTCTTGTGCAATACAGGGAAGAGGACTGTGTCTGTCAGAATACACACACATCAAGTCTCCAAACAGACAATGAAATTGTAGGGAAATTACACTAGACGTGAAACAGAAAATGTAGGAAGATGAACCATGAGACTGGTCAAAACCAGTCATACCACTGAGAGAGGGACAGAGAGAGGGAGACTCTGCCCAGAGAAACATATCTGCCCTCAGGAGCAGGTGCAGAGAGAAGAAATCAGAAGGCGGGAGACCTGCTCAGACAGACACAGGAAGGAAAGAGAAAGACATAGGTGAATAAGGGAAATCCCAGAGAACACAAGGACAAATGCCATAATGCAATGGGGATGGGGAGATTGATGCTGAGCCTTGGGTCCTTCTCATGGTAAAGACAATGTGTTCTTCTTGGGGAAGCATCCATCTCAGATGTTCTTGGCATGACAAGATTCTCTGCATGCTCAAGAAGCACCTAGAAGGTAATGCTGGAGGTGGGGGGACAGCCAAGTCCTGGACAACATTGGGACCCAAATGAAAATGTTAGATTCTGAGTGGGGGAGATGCAAGCCTTCCCTCCTGAAGGCTATGAGAGAGATTACCTTCAGCAGAGGGAAGTTGGCCAGAAGGCTGGGGTCAAGCTCTTCCACATAGTAGAGAACTTCAACTAGGTGAATGTCAGCCCTGCTCAGCCTGTTGCCAACAAGGTAGTCTTGTCCGTGGCTCTTTAACACCTGGCAGAGTTAAGGAATCACATCAGCCTGGGCTCCTCTGCCCCTCCCAGCTCCCTCCAGCCCAGCCTCCCCACCTCTGCCCCCTCACTGATAGGGTGTTGGCTTCAGACCCTCTTCACTGAGCCCTGACTCAGTGTGACAGTAGATCTCTCCTGTTCTTTCCCTGCTCCTCAGCTGAAGCCCCAGCTTCCGTTTCCCTATAACCTGTGCTCCTGTGTATCCTTTTCAACTCTTCTGATGTATGCAACTTTTCCTAATAAAATGTTGGGAAAATTCATGAAATTTATTAAGACATTCCAGTAATATGCAAACGATAACATGAAGAGAAAACCCACAGCACCACCAGCTTAAGGTAATTTAGCAAATACCCTTTCAGACTATGTACACATAGAAATATGGATAATTACTATGCAAAGAATATAAGAGCACTTCGAATGCTATATGGCAATCTACTTTTTTCATTTAACTTATCATAGGGCTCTTTGATTTCAGAGTGTAGATGTGCTCAAATGGGATGACAGTTCAGGTCTTTGTTATGTGAATGTGCCCCAAACTCTCAACACCAAAAAGGTCAGGAGAGAGAGTGTTTTCTGCTTCCTATTAATTCTTCCCACCTTGAATAGGGCCAACACACAAGCCATGAATTATATTCTTTTCTGTGATTAACAGAACGATCTACTGCCTCATTAAGATGGGTGTGTCCATGCTAACACCTCCATTTATATGTAAGGCCCCCTGTATCTCCTACAATCATTTTTTGGGGGGCCCATAATTTTTATTTATCATGATTTCAGGTAGTTTAGATCTTGAAACATTCTTCTCTTATGTCCAAGGAGAAACATTAACTAAGATAAGTACTATCTACAGTGATGGAGTCTTATTTCCTTAGTTTTCATGGGTGTCCTCTAAAGTTTGAGAGCCATGCCTTCAAGTGTGTCGATTATTTTTTCCTTAACATCTCTCCATCTGTCTCTTCCTCTCCATCCCATTGCCCTCATCTCTGACTAGATACATCTCATCCTTCCACCCCTAAGACACTACCACATTCTCCTAAAGGGCAGCTGGTCTCATGTCTCCCTACATATGTTGCCACAGTAACTTCTGATGCATTGCTCTCATTGTGTTCCTCTTGGATCAAAGCCCCTGCATGGTGCTCTGTCTGTAAGACCTACTCCTATCTCCAGTGTGGCTCTCAGAGCCTTCAACAGCCCAGGCTCTAACTATGACCATGGAAGTCTGCCAAATAAAGAATTCTAGATTGGCTCCTGGTAAATGACATCTTGCTGGAAAATTAAAACTTGGGTATCACTGGTGCAATGCTTCCTCACAGCCATTCTTATAAAATGCCCTGAGAGTCAGGGTGCAGCATTAGTATTCAGGAAGGCTCACTGGAAGTAAAGGTCAAGGCTCAAGGAATGCTAGCCACTGTCTATCTTTTCTTCTATGTGCAGTGCCCAAAATGCTCAACTGTCCACTTACTTTTTCAAATGCAGGGAGATAACGAGCTGTTATTTTCTCTTTGACCTGGGCAATCTTGGCCTCTTTCTGATCAGGTGGACACAGAGGCAAAAGGAGGATCATTTCATTCAAATCTGCCACACCTTCTGTGTATGTATCTATCCTGAAAGACAAAATGACCAAATTGTCAAATGCCTTCTGCCTTGATTTTAGAGTTGAAAAATGTACAAGAATGGGACATCAAGGGGTGGCAAAGTAATTCCGCTCTATTTAATGCATTTTATATACCATTCATTCAGCTCTCAGTTTTACTTTATTTGAACATTTCATCCTAGAACAAGCCACCAAGGTAGTTGTGTCTAAAACTATCATTATACACATGATCAAATAGAGGGACAGAGAGCATTGGTGACCTGTATAGAGTCACAGAGAAATCAGTGGAATCCTGCAAGTATCTACCAGGAACATGCCTAGGGTCTGTCACCTCTGTGGTGGCTTGTTCTGTGCACAAATGGAGTGTGACTCCATGTGGCTAAGATCTGCCCCCTAAGTGATCTCCAGACAGAGTCCCTGGAACAATCGTCTCCACCATGTCCCCTTCCTCCCTTGTTCTGTTACAGCACCCAGGCCTGTTTATGTGCCCAACATCAGCATTTTTTCCAATTATTTCCCACAACACATGGCTCCACACTTTTTACACATACAATCGCCCAACTCTGGCCTTGTTTGCTTTTCTCAACCCTTCACCTAAAATATCCCCCGAAATGGTGAAATACTTTTTACATTCCAAACAGTACATATTCCAGAAGAATTGGTTCAGTTGTTCCAAGCTGGGCTTCCCATAAGAGTTTTTTTTAAACAAATCTTTATTAGCACACAATTCAATACCATAGGTGTACACTTCAAAAGTGTATAAGTTAGTGATTTTTAGTAAAGACACAGAATTCTGTACCATCACCACACTCTAACTACAGAATATTTTCATAATTCCAAAAGAAATGCTGTATGATTTGATACCCATTCCAATTTCTTTCCTCCTCTAGCCCCTATAAGCCACTAAACTACTTTCTGTTTCTATATATTTGAATGTTCCGGATATTTCATACAAATGGATTCATACACTATGCACCTTTGTGTCTGGTTTCTTTCACATAATGTGATGTTTGCAAGGCTTATTCATGTGGTACCATGCATCGGTACTTCATTCCTTTTCATGGCCAAACAATATTCCATTGATGAGTAGACTAACCAACCACTCATCAGTTGATGCACATTTGTGTAGTTTCCACATTAAGAACACCACTGCTATAAACATCTGTGTACAAGTTCTAGCATGGATGTATTTCCACTAGTCTTGTTTGTTGGAGTTGCTGGAATATGGCAACTCTATGGTTAACTTTTGAGCAACTCAAAACAGTTGCTTCTAAGATTTAAATTTCAATCATGTGGTCCCATCACCACAGAGGGAAGAATCCACAGATATGGTTATATTGACTAAATCTGTCTACTTCAATCCTGTATCAAATTATTCGTGATAACCCTGGCATCTTGGGGACCACACTCTGCTAACCCTTGTCAAGTGGCCAGTCCATTTAATAGGCCGATAAGTGAAGTTCTTGGTCATCATTCTCATAATTTCTGAAACTTCAGACTCAGTGCCTTTGGATCCTTCTATTCCCCAGTCTTATCTGCTGAACACTCAGACACATTGTCCTTTGTCTCTAGCTGTCGGACGATATCAGCTCCTAAAAGGCCTGAGTGTCTAGAGTGATGACTCCACCATCTTTCTGGCTTTATAGTTCATCAGCATTAGCAAAATACTGTCACCATATGTGCTCTATATGTGGACCGCTTCCTTTTCTGTAATCCCCTTTGGTGAATCCACTCCAAAGGGAAGTCCTCATCCTCATAGCTCTCTGCGGTGTTGGACCTCAGTCTATACCACCAGATCCTGTGCTGCTGCTGGCTACAATCTCCCCGACACATCCTGCCCACCCAAGGAAGAACCCAAATTTTTACATTAATTGCTCATGGAAGAATAAAAGAAATACTGTACAGAGCTCTCTCCTTTATGTCTTTCCCATAGAGGTTGTATTTGGTGGCAATGTAGTTGAGAATGGCTCTGGTCTGGACCATCTTCATTCCATCAATTTCAACCATTGGCACTTGCTGGAACAACAAATGTCCATCTTTTGAAAAAAGACAAGAAGAAGCAGAGTGACATATTTTATGGATCATACTCTTTTAACATGAAAAACACTTGTTGCCATGACCGAAGATATAAAAGGAAACAAAAATTATTGCCTGGTAACATTTCACCAAATCTGTATTTTGGTTTTTGCATCCTATAATCCTCTTTGTTCTCAGTCTGCACTTTACTTTTCACCTATTATTTCATTTATCTTTTTCTGAAAAATTTTTAATGTTTTTTTTTGAGAGAGAGAGATAGAGATGAGCACAAGTGGGGGAGGGGTAGAGAGAGGGAGACACAGAATCTGAAGCAGGCTCCAGGTCCCAAGCTGTCAGTACAGAGCTGTTCCTGACGTGGGGCTCAAACTCATGAACCATGAGATCATGACCCAAGCCAAAGTCAGACGTTGACTAACTGAGCCACCCAGATGACCCTCATTTATCTTTTAATTTCCCATCCAGATACGTGGTAGGTTCCTGTATTTTTTGCAGTTGATTTGCTTCTATGGATGTTTTAGGAAATGTTGAGAGAGGCTACAAAAGGGCCAACACTGCATTCATTTCAAATGAAACATCCAAAGTAAGTCTCCAGGGTTCATGCCATTAAGGCAAACGCAAAGGGAGATTTCTACGTAGGGTGTTTTGCTTGCTCTTCCAGTTCTACCACTGGAAGTGTGTGCGGAACAAGCCCTGGTTTCCTGACCCTGCTGATGTGAGTAGTGCTTGAACTTTGTTCTTCATCTCCATCTTCATACTGTTACCTGGACTTTCAACTAATCCAACTAAACTCCGTATCATTCTCTGAGTCTATGATATTGCTAGGATATTAGCTTGCAATAACCCATCAGAGAAAAGACACACGCAACTGCTGGACTATTTTCTACTCCTTTCACTCTACTGCGTATGTTCGAGAGTCCTTGCATGGGCAGGCTCTGTGGGATCCTGAACTGACCCAGCTCACTCAGGGTGCATAAAAGCTGGAGAATGCAAAGGGAGAGCATTCACAGGACACGGGGGATAGTTCCTTCAGCAAATACTCAGAGTTCAAGCCTCTCCTAGCCTTGAATGAGGTGGAGGATCTCCCCAAGGAGCCCTGCCCCTCAACTTGGAGTCACTTCTCTTCCATTCCACCACCCCCAGCTCCCACCACACTCACACATAGGTGTTCAAACCTCAACTTATGACATCTAACTGACCCCTAATCTGAGCAGTTAAATACCTGGTCTTACCATTTTTTAACTTATCCAAGTCTTCTGGAGTTTCTATAAATTTCTCTTCAAACTGGAAAGCAGAAACAGTGAATTAGCATTCCTAAAACATCAAGGATGCTTCTTTAAATTCATCTCATATTTGATAAAGGTTCATGTTTCTAATTATTGCACAAATGTCAAAAATTATATTTTGTAGTTTTCTTGAATCAAAATCCAAATAAGGCCTACACATTATGCTAAGCTTCTGAGTTTGCTTAAATTCTTTGATGGGAAGAAATTTAATAATATATTAGGTGAAATCTGTCCACCTCTTAATAGCTAACAATTTTTTTTAACGTAAAACTCTTGACAGGTCATTTAGAAAAATAAAAGAATCTCCTAGCTTATGTGAGAAACATATTCTGATAGAGTCAATGTTAGGTCCAACTTAGGATAACAAAACTCAGATCTCACCTCTACTCCAGCTGAAGCCAGGAGCCACCGGATGGACTCCATTCTTCCACGTCCATTAAAGTAGTGAAGCTTGGGCTTCCCCGCCATGATAGTCTCTGGATTTCTCTAAACATGAATGAAAGAACAAATAAATGAATGAACAAATGAACACTGTCACAGAAGCAAAAATGTACTTTTTGATGTGGCTCAAATAGTACTAACAATGCTGAAGGATTACCTGCCTTCTTCGTGGAAGAATTAGAAGAGACACTAGAATGTCTTTCAAGACCGAATTCTCATCCCATCATTAGCCAGTCCTGGGAAATTGTCCCAAACCATGCTTGTATCTCCACTGTGTTGCAGGCTAATAGGTGAGTGTGTGTGGTAAGGATGCAGGTGTGGGTGTTAGGGGGAGGGGGAACGATTAGAGAATTGGTATTTGTTGAAAATCTGCTAATGATCCTGACCCAATACCAGTCCCATTGGATACATTATATCTTCAGTCCTCATAATGGCCCCGTGAACTACTTGTTATCAGACCCACTTTTCAGTTAATGAAACCAAGGCTCAGAGGTGAAAAGGCTTGTCCATAGTGATTCTCTAGTGAGTGATGGACATGGAAATCCACACCTAGGACTAAAAAGAGGGCAGGCTTGGAATCCACACAGGTGCTGGAATTGGGAGGGAGCCTGTGAGGGGCACTGAAACCAGAGGACTTCTCTGACAAGAGGGGGATGAGGAACAAGTCAGGCTTCCACTCCTTGACTGTTATGCTGTTTTTGTTTAAAACAAAATTAGGGCTGACACTTGCTTAACTCTAGCTCAAAAGACCCCGGTTCTTTCCGTAGACACAGGATCACAGGATGCTAGTTTCCTTCAACTCTCTTTCTTTCTTTTCTTTCTTTCTTTTCTCTTTCTTTCTTTCTTTTTCTTTCTTTCTTTCTTTCTTTCTTTCTTTCTTTTTCTTTCTTTCTTTCTTTCTTTCTTTCTTTCTTTCTTTCTTTCTTTCTTTCTTTCTTTCTTTCTTCCTTTTAAATTCTACATTCTGCCTCTACTTAGTAAACTGTACAATCTGGAAAAGGGGATGTGACTGTAGTAACATTACAGTCAATGGAACAGAACTAACATTTCTTCAATGTCTATTATATAATGGGCATTTTTGCCCATTTATCTTCCATTAATCCTACAAAAATCACCTGAGATGTATTCTGTTATTAGTGTCCTTTTAAAGTTGAGGGTTACTGAGGTTTCTTGAGTAACTTGCCCAAAGTAAGTGGTGAAGTTAGAACTCAAATCTACTATTACTCAAAGACAAAGGCTTTATTTTCTACCCTGGTGTTTTTAAAACAATGCATGAGAATCCTTCAACAGATTGTGAAATCTACCAATTTTTAAAATGAAGTAGGGGAAAATAGAAAATATCAGAGTGCATTACATGTAAAAACACAAACTTTGTTTCATGAGGTCTTGTCTTCAATGATGTTTGTGTATATGGGGCTGTGCATGAATGCACACTCATTTAATCAGTATAATGTAGGAGATACTTTGTGTCTGGTCAATGGAATTTGAAAACCCTTAGTCCATCCCAGTCTGCACAGGAAGTGAACCAAGCAGGGAACCAGACAATGAAACTCTATGGCTCAAACAATGGATGTGCTATCAGAGGTGTGAATGGAAACACACAGGACTCATTAAAAGGTGGAGTCCCAAAGTCAGGTCTTAAGGAGGAACAGTTACCTTTTCTATGCAAATCCCAAGCTCTGTTTACAAAATGTTAAGATTCTCTTGCAAAATTTTGTTGTGGACTTTGGGACAAAAATATACCTCTCTTACCCAGTGACTACATCTCTGAAAACATGTGTGTGACTTGAATTTTAGATATCAAAATGTTTTTAATGTCCATATTTTTCATTTGGGACTCAAATCTTTAGAAAGTAAAGTCAAATCTTTAGAAAGTAAAGAACCATTTGGAAATGTACTTACACAAGTCATCTGCCTTGTAATTGGAGATTTTGTTTCTTGTGCTTTCTTACCACAGGGAATAGAGGTGCTATGACTCAGCAGAAGGAAAAGAATAGCACTCATACTATGTGTGTTTTGAACTACAGGTCACAGAGCTGTGATTCAAAACCTCACACTGCCTTATCCATGGTGTAAGGATCAGGTTACTAAAGGAAATGATATTTACCTCATGTAATATTTTATCAAAGGGCTCCCCCTGATAAGCAACTTTGTTTACCTTCTGAAGAGGAAGTTTCCAGAGACCTGATCAAGACTGGGGCAAAGGTTATCAGAGAGTTTTGCCTGATCAAGACATCAGCAGATTCTGGTTCTGCCCCTGCCATGAGCACCCCTTGTGTCTTCCATGTCTGGCCCATCCCCCATGCCACTGGCTCCCTGATCCGAGTGTGTTGGAGTCTCTCCTGCCCCAGCCTCCTTTGCATGGATTCCTGCCGCTGCTTCTCTCTGCAGCTACTCACAGCACTCGCACTGGGCCTCACTCTCAACTCTTGTTGAAAATGATTACTTCTGTCCCAACATCCTGTTCCTTACCTGGGAACAGACCTTTCACTGCTTCTTCTTCAACACTTTGTTTCTGGTGACATGGAACGTATATCCTGCTTTCAAAAATTTTCCTCCAAACTTTCTCAACTAACATCATTGATCAGTTTTGTGTACTAAGAAATGATGGCTCCACAGGAATAAGACAGGCACCTGATTTGGTCTCTGTCCTGAAGGGTTTAGAGACAACTGGCAGCACGCAAAAGGCCCAGTGGTGACTCCAGTTTAATTGGTCCTGACCCCCAATCATGATTCTCTAAGTCAAGCAGTTCAGAGCAAGGTGAAGGCTGCCAGGCTGAAAGCCAAGGCTCCTGCCTCCCAGGGCAGCATGACAGGTTCATGCCCTTTGCCTCTTTGACCACCATTTGCCTGTCTTCCTGCTCTGCAAATTAGGATCACACCTCATCCTTGTCAACTGTGCTCTCTCGAGCATCTTGCAAAGTGCTTTTCCTCAACACCATTTCAATATCTTCTGCCATACATGCTATATTTCTTCCCGTGGATTCTGTTATGCCTGGACAGCTTCTGGACTGTTAAAGTGATGTCCCGGAACCTGTAGTCTCGCCAATCCAAACCTGTCTTTCCCCACCAATGTTAACACTTTGGACAGCACACTGTGAACTCTTACCTTCTGGTTGTAATGGCTCATGCGTTCTAGCTGGGTGAATTTCTGTGCCTTTTAGAAATGAATTGTGTGCTCTCCTGACTACCTACTTTTCCCATCAAGTTTTCTTGAGTTTGGGAGTTTGATAAGTCATGTAATCCAGTGATTCTTATGTGGGGGTGATTTTGCTTCTCCACACCCTGGAAGACATCTGATAATGTCTGGAGACATTGTTGGGCATCAAAACCAGAAAGGAGAAGGTTGCATTTTCAGCTGGGTAGAGATCAGAGATGCCTTTGATATGGCATGAGACCATGTGCCTCTGAATGCTTTTTATCTACTACAAGTCATTCTGCATTTTATCTGCCTATTTTTCATCAACTGTGTTATCCTAACAGACATATTTATTGGATACTTGGTTGGAAATATCTTTTTTTTTTAATGTTTTTATTTATTTCTAGGAGAGAGAGAGAGAGACAGCGTGAGCAGGGGAGGGTCAGAGAGAGGGAGTCACAGACTGAAACAGGCTCCAGGCTCTGAGCTGGCAGTCAGCACAGAGCCTGACGCGGGGCTCGAACCCACGAACTGCGAGATCATGACCTAAGCGAAAGTCAGACTCTTAACCAACTAAGCCACCCAGGCGCCCCTGGTTGGAAATATCTTATGGTTGATTGTAGTTAGCAACTGTACCTATGTAGTCTTTCCAGAATAGGACGCATTGCCATTTTGAGAAAACACAGTAATTCTCCCATTATCCATTGGCACTTACTCTGCTCCACAGGCTGCCTGTCACTGGCACTAGAGTGGAGCCTCAACCCCGCACTGTGCTCTTTCTAGAAGCACTGAGTGAAACAGAAAGAAACCGTGAGAATCTTAACTGTGTCAACGGTATTGCCGAAGTGACCACTTCTTGCAAAACTTGTAAATAAACTATCATCGTAGACATTTTAAAGGTGTGAAGTTCACAAGTTTGAGGAATTATGCATGTTAACACTATTGTCAAGTACATTCTTTAAAACTAATTAAATGTACATTTCTACAATAAATACTTTTAACTGAGCAACAATGACAACAAAAGGACAATTAGCAGGATGGCTCCCCGCAACAGGAATAAGCCAGCCCAGTGTCAAGAAGACCAAGTTGCGAAACCCTGCTCCAGCCCTTCTCTAGGCTTGCCATGTGTGGCCCAGAAAGAGAAGGGGACTTGTCAGCCAGCTAATCGGAGCAGAGACTGACTTAGAATCTAGTTCTGCTGACACTCAGATTAATTTTTTCTCTTATATGAAGTCTCAGTTTTTGATTTTTCACAGCCTACATCGTATCACAGCATCACAATTCACAACTGCTGCGTGTTGACTACAGTGGTTCTCTGTGTCTGCACGGGCAATGTTCCAACATGCCTGAAACTGAGGAGACTACCAAACGCTATGTTCTTGCTCTATAAATACGTACATACGATGAAATTTCATTCATAAATTAGGCACAGCAGATTAACAACAATGACTCATAGTAAAATAGAACAATTCTAGTGATATGGCATAATAAAATGATGGGCAGTTTATAACTCATGAATATTTTTCTTTCTGGAATTTTCCATTTAACATTTTCCGACTGCAGTTACCACAGGTACCTGAAACCACAGAAGGCAAATGACATGTAAGAGGGGGCACTATACTTCCACAGAGAAAGTAAGTCTGGCAAAACACCTGCACTCTCTCCTGCCAGGTTATATTTTCAGGTTGCTGAAATAGTATCATTTTTTTTCCCCTAGTATCATTCAGGTTTTTCTACCTAATTCTTAAGTCCTAGGTTTCTAATCTCTTCATTTTTACATTTCTGGAAAGATGTACCCAACAGCAAGTGAATAAACAACGCTTGGGGCGCCTGGGTGGCCTAGGCTGTTAAGGATCTGACTGTGGCTCAGGTCATGATCTCATAGTTTGTGGGTTCGAGTGCCGTGTCAGGCTCTGTGCCGACAGCTCAGAGCCTGGAGCCTGTTTCAGATTCTGCATCTCCCTCTCTCTCTGCCCCTCCCTTGCTTGTGTTCTATCTCTCTTCCAAAAATAAACATTAAAGGGGCTCCCGGGTGGCTTAGTCGGTTAAGCGTCCGACTTTCTCCCTGGTCATGATCTCGCGGTTCGTGGGTTCGAGCCCCTCGTCGGGCTCTGTGCTGACTGCCAGCTCAGAGCCTGGAGCCTATTTCAGAGTCTGTGTCTCCCTCTCTCTCTGACTCTCCCCTGCTCATGCTGTCTCTCTCTCTCTCTCCTAGAAATAAATAAAACATTTTTAAAAAATAAATAAATAAACATAAAAAAAAAAAAAACCTTTTGAACTGTCTCCCAAACACACCAAGAAGCACAATGTGAGTATAAAACAGACTTCTTCTTGTGCTAAGGACACGTTTTTAACGAGTTTTCTGGTGACCTAGAGATGAGGATGGAAGGCAATGTCCAAAGACTTAGAAAAGCGGTACTTACCCTCCTGAAGTCTGTCCCCCACTAGCCTCAGCAGCTGCGTGCCAACCCCTCATGCGTTTTTAAGCTCTTTGACAATAACTCCTCCTCTCTGGGGTGGATAGAGTTCAGTGGGGAGAAAAGTCACTCCCACAAGGTTCAGGGCCGTGGCTCCCATGCTAGATATGCAGGAAATGACAAGTCATCCTCTTATGAAACAACTATTTAATATGTTCCCTTTCAAGATTGGCAATTAAAAGATTAAACAAGTTCAAAATGATTGGATTCTCTGCCAGTCAGTGAGATATGGCTTTGGGAAGAAATTTACAGTGAGATTTTCATGAATTGCATATCAGGACCAAGACAGATGAAAAGCCTCTACCACGAGGCTAGCAGATCTCGGGAATACTTTTCATACTGGGTTTTAAATGAAATACAGGCACACAATTGAATGTGAATTTCAGACACATGATACATTATTTGTTTTGGTACTGGCACAAAAATAAGACATATAGATCAATGGAATAGAATACAGAGCCCAGAAACAAACTCATGATTATATGGTCAATTAATCTTCAAAAAAGGAAGCAAGAATATGCACCAGGGAAAAAGAGTTTCTTCATAAATGGTGCTGGGAAAACTGGACAGTGACATGCAAAAGAATGAACTGGACTACTTTCTTACACCATTACAGAAAAATGAAATCACAATCGATTAAAGAGCTAAATGTGAGACCTGAACCATAAAAATCCTAGAAGAGAGTACAGACAGTAATTTGTCTGACATCAGCCTTAGTAACATTTTTCTAGATATGTCTCATAAGGCAAGGGACACAAAAGCAAAAATAAACTATTGGGACTGAATCAAAGTAAAAAGCTTTGCACAGAATGGAAACAATCAACAAAACAAAAAGGCAACTTCCTGAATGGGAGAAGATATTTGCAAACGATATACCTGCTGAGGGGTTAATATCCAAATACATAAAGAACTTATACAATTCAACACCCGGAAAACAAATGATACAATTTAAAAATGGGCAGAAGATATGAACAGACATTTCTCCAAAGAAAACATCCAGATGGCCAAGAGACACATGAAAACCTGCTCAATATCACTCATCATCAGGGAAATGCAAATCAAACCGACAATGAGATACCACCTCACTCCTGTGAGAATCACTAAATTCAAAAACACAAGAAACAACAAGTGATGGTGAGAATGTGGAGAGAAAGGAACCCTTGTGCACTGTTGCACAAGGAACATGCAAAAAAAGGGAATGTAAAATAATGCTGCCCCTGTGGAAAACACTATACAAGTTCCTCAAAAATTAAAATTACAATTACGGTATGATCCAGTAATTTTACTGCTGGGTATTTACCCAAGGAACATGAAAAGATTAATGCAATATATATAAATTAATTGCATTTATATATATTGCATTAATCTTTTCATTAATTGTGTGTGAGTGTATATATATATATATATATATATATATATATATACACTCCATTGTTAATTGCAGCCTTACTCAGAATAACCAAGATATGGTAGCAACCCATGTACATGGATAGATAAATGGATAAAGAAGATGTGGTGTGGGGTACCTGCTGGCTTAGTTGGCACTGCAGGCTTAGTTGGCACTGCTGGCTTAGTCAAGCATCCAACTCTTGATTTGGGCTCAGGTCATGATCCCAGGGCTGTGGGATCAAGCCCTGCATCAGGCTTTACACTGAGCATGGAGCCTGCTTAAGAGTCTGTCTCTTTTCTCCCTCTGCCCCTCTTCCCCACTCACACTCTCTCTGTCTCTGTCTCTTTAAAATAAAATAAAACAATAAAGCAAAGATGTGGTTTATATATATATATATATATATACAGTAAAATATTAATCATAAAAAAATGAAATCTTGTCATTTGCAACAACAGAGATGGATCTAGAGGGTATAATGCTATGTGAAATAAGTCAGTCAGAGAAAGACAAATATCATATGATTTCACTCATATGTGGAATATAAGAAACGAAACAAAACAATACTAAAAAGAGAAAAAAAACAAAAAAACAGACTCAACTATAGAGAACAAATGGATGGTGATCAGAGGGGAGGTGAGTGTCAGTTATACTGGCATTAAGTGCATGCATAGTGTGGTGAGCACTGAGCAATGTATAAATCGTTGAGTCACTACATTGTACACCTGAAACTAATATAGCACTGTAGGTTAATGATACTAGAATTTAAAATGATTTTAATTACAAAAATAAAAGCTTTCAAAAAATAAATAATTGTTCAGTAGAAGCATGCCCTAAATGTTGTTTGGAGTATACCTAACAATAAAAAGTTATTATTTACCTGAAATTCACATTTAACTCACATCCTGAATTTTGTCTGCTTAATCTAGAAATCCAGTTCATATGCTTTTTTCTCACTGTCACACTCCAGTCAGCTCTTCTACCCTCTGGGCCTTTACACTGGCTATTTGTTCAGTTTGGAATACTCTTGGAGCTACTGTATTTCCCCAATTATGACCTTTCTCACAGTATTTTGACAGTGTATGTTTAATATCAGTTTCCTCCATGGACTTTGAACTCTTGGAAAAGGGCCTTCACCTTGTTTTCAGTCAAGCTCCTGTTGTCTGGCATAACATCTGGCACATATTGGCACATAGAGCTCAATAAATAATACAGTGTTTTAAAATAATTAAATGGGAAATTTCTAGCAAATTCAAAAGTAGAAAGAATAGCATAATAAATCTCTATGTACTTACTCATCCCCTGCTTCAGCAATTGCCAACAAACCTTTTTTCATTAACACTCTGTAATGGGTGGTATACAGGTCTCCCAAAAAGATAGGTCCATGTCCAAATCCTGAGAACCTGTGAATGTGATCTTATTTGGAGAAGAGGTCTTTGCAGATTTCATTAAAAAGTTAAGGAACTTGAGATGAGACCATCATGGATGATCTAGGTGGATCCTAAATCCAGGAACACATGTCCTTATAACATAAGAAAAAATACAGACACACAGAAGGTGAGGTGGTGTGAAGATGGCGGCAGAGATGGAGACGATGTGGCCATGAGTCAAGAAAAGCAAGGAATGCAAAAAGCTACCAGAAGGTGGAAGAGGCAGGGAAGGATTCCTCACTAGAGCCTCTGGAGGAAGTGCAGCCCCCAGCTGCCATCTTGACTCTAGACTTCTGGCCTCTCAAAGTGTACTTACTGTTGTTGTAAGCCATCGGTTTGTACTACTTTGATAGTGCAACCATAAGAAACCACTGAGTATTCCCACCTACTGCCCCCAGTACATTGGAACTATTGTGAAGCAAATCCTAGACAATGCATCACTTCATCTATCAAATATTTAGTATGTTATCTCTAAAATATAAACAGTTTTGGGACACCTGGATGGCTCAGTCAGTTAAGCCTCCAAATCCAGCTCAGGTCATGATCTCACCGTCCATGATTGAGTCCTGCTTCAGGCTCTGTGCTGACAGAGCTTGAAGCCTGTTTCAGATTCTCTCTCCCTCTCTCTCTGGCCCTCCCTCATTCACACTCTGTCTCTCTCTTTTAAAAATAAACAAACATTAAAAAAAAATTTTTAATTAAATGTAAACAGTCTTGCTAAGCAGAATCATACTCTTCTCCTACCGCATTGATTTCTTTAATTCCTTAATTTTATTAAATTTTCAGCATTCTAATTTCCCCAATGTCTCATTAAGTTTTCTGCACAGTTGGTTCCTTTGTATCAGAATCCAGGCAAGGTCCACACATAGCATTTGAATGAGATGAATAAATATATTTTGAGACACGGGTGAATGAACACAGGTGTCAGTCTGGGGGTTGTGACGAATTCCCAAAGCCCAGACTCCCACCCTTGGGCCACGAAGGTGTACCTGGGCCCTGGGCGGCATTATCACAATTTGTGAAAGAGCACTGGGGTTACAACAGAGCCATGCCTGCCCCCCAGCAGTTCTCAGGGTAGCAGAGGAGGCACCAAGGCCTTCAGGTTTATTAGAGCTTTCAGGCCTCAGTGGGAGGCACTGAGGGGAGGAGTGAAGTGTGGCCAGGTGGGAAGGAGCTTACCAGGTGGAAGAGCTCCAATATGCAAGTGACAACATCACCAACTTAAAGCAATTTTGGCAAATACCCTTTCAGACTATGTACACATATAGAAAAATGGATCATTATTATGCAAAGAATATAAGGCCACTTCAAATGCTATACAGTAATATGCATTTTTCATTTAACTTATCATAAGGCTCTTTGATTTCAAAGTACAGATGTGCTCAGATGGGATGACTGTTCAGGTCTTTGTCATGTGAATGTGCCCCCAAATTCTCAGCACCACAAAGGTCAGGAGAGAAAGTATTTTCATTTTTTTAAAAATTTATTTATTTACTTAGAGAGAGAGAGAACATGCATGAGTAGGGGCAGGGGCAGAGAGAGAGAATCCCAAGCAGGCTCTGGGCTGTCAATGTCTAGGTGCCCAACATCAGCAGGTTTTCCAATTATTTCCCACAGCACATGGTTCCACACTCTGTCCATACACAGTTGCCCACCTCTGGCCTTGTTTGCATTTCTCAGCTCTTCACCTAAAATATCCCGTGAAATGGTAAAATTCTTAACAGAGTTTCATACAGTGCATATTATAAGGGATCTCTTTTTCTTTTGTTTCAAACTGGCTTTTCTATTTTACTTATAAAAATACCGGTTCTGCTGAAATATATTCACATAGCATACTTGTCACCCTTTACAATGTATTTTTGTAGTTTTTAGTACATTATGAAACCATCACCACATTCTAATTCCAGACATTTTTATCACCCCAAAAACAATTCTATGCCCTTGACAGCCACGCGCCATTAACCTCATCTCTCCAGCCCCAGGCTACCAGTCAGCTACTTTCTGCTTCTATCGCTTTGAACGTCTGGACATTTAATACAGTTGGAATCATACAATACGTGGCCTTTTGTGTCTGGTTTCTTTCATATAGTAGGTTTTTACATTTTTTTTTAACGTTTGTTTATTTTTGAGAGACAAAGCATGAGCAGGGGAGGGGCAGAGAGAGGGAGACACAGAATCCGAAGCAGGTTCCAAGCTCTGAGCTGTCAGCACAGAACCTGATGTGGGGCTCAAGCTCATGAACTGCAAGATCATGACCTGAGCCGAACTAGGCCACTTAACCAACTGAGCCACCCAGGCGCCCCTCATATAGTATGTTTTCAAAGCTCATCCATGTTGTAGCATGCATCAGTACTTTATATTTCTTCGTGGCTAAATAATATTCCATCGTATGCATACACCACCTTTTGCTCATCCGTTCATCCGTTGATAGACATTTTATTTGTTTCACCTTTCTGACTACTAAGAACAATGCTGCTATAAATGTTTGTGAACAAGTTCTTGGGTGGGTATGTTTTAAAATTATCCTGGGTGTATATGTAGAGTGGAGTTGCTGATATTTGATAACTATGTGTAATTTTTGTGTGATTGCTGAGAGTCCTTTCAAGATTTAAATTTCAATCATGTGGTCCCATCACAACAGAGAGGAGATGGTCCAGACATTAGTGTATTGACTAAATCTGGCTACTTCAGTCCTGTATCAAAATGTTCAAGGGAACCCTGGCACCTTGAGGACCGGCCTTTGCTAACCTATGCCAAATGGCCAGTTCATGTTGATAAGTTAGGTTCCTGGTCATTATAATTTCTGTAATGTCTGAAACTTGTAATTTCTTAATTGGTCATTTCTGAAACTTGAGAATCCAAAGGATCCTCCTTTGGATCCTTCCTTTCTCGAGCCTTATTCCTGAGACACTCAGACACTTGTCTCTTGTCTCCAGTTGTTGGCTATATCCAACTCGTAAGTCCTGAGGACATGAGTCATGTTGCCACCATCCTCCTGGGTTCAAGTTCATCAATTTTGGAAAACCTCTGTCAGTCTGCTATATCTGTAGACTGAACCCCCTTATATAACCACACTCACTTGAGCCCATGCCAAGTGTACTATTTCCTCACCCTCATAGGTCCCTGCTGTGCTGGACCTCAGTTATACCACCAAGGCCTCTACTGCTGTTGGCCATGAACCCTGTGAGCACAATGTTGTTCACTCAGTAAAGGAACTAGATTGATCCTCTTAATCGTTGCCAAAAAAAATAGAAAAAGCACCAAACAGGGCTCTCTCTTTAATGTCTTTCCCTCGGAGGTCATATTTGGTGGCAATGCAGTTGAGAAAAGCTCTGGTCTGTACCATCTTCATTCCATTGAGTTCGACCATTGGCACTTGCCAGAACTTACCGACTTTCATCTTTTGGAAAGAGAGAAGAAGCAGCAGAGTGAAATGTTTTATGGATTACACTCTTTTTGGATGAAAAAAACGTTTGTGGAAATGACTAGAGATTAAAAAAAAGAAAAGAAAAGAAACTAACATGACCTGCTAACATTTGACCAGAATAGCATTTTGTTTTTAGGTTACTAGAGTCCTTGTTTTTCCTCTCAGTCTTTTATTCTTTAGCCTACTATTTCACTTATCTTTCAAGTTCTCATCCAGGTCCATGAGAAGTCCCTCATAATTTTGGGAAAATGTATCTTCACGGAGATTTTAGGAAGATGTTGGAAGAGGCTACAAGGCTGCCAACCAGACGTCACTTCAAGTGAGAACCTCCCAGGCAAGTCTGTAACAGCACTCCAGCCTGTCCTAAGGGTTAACTTGCTTCGACTTAACACACTCCTTCCTTCCTTGCTGACCTAAGCACCTGGTCACGTGGTAGACCAGCCACGGGCCTTGAGGAGTGAGGGATCAGAACTCTCTCGGGCTGCAGAGGCCAGTGAGTTTGTTTGAAGATATCTTGGTTTTCTGATTAATCTAGTAATTTTTTTTCAGCAAAATATTTTTTCTTTTTTAGGTCACACAAATTATTTCACTAACCTCCCTTGTGTATCCATACACCTTGCCCTCCTCTGCAGAAAGAGCTGCACTCCTGCACATCATGAAACAGGAACTAGACCCGCTCACACAACCTTGAGCACTGAGATAACATTTGCAGCTGGTATTATCACGTCTGCACGTAATCGAGAAATGTTGGCAGACCACTACATTCCCTTTACTGATTAATTACCCTAAACCCTCTGAAAAATTCCTTTGGAAGCCTTGGAGTTGGCTTTTGGACAAGAGTCTTGCTTCTCCCCAGGCAAAACTCGTATTACCTTTTCCAATCAAAACCCACCTCTTGAGTATTGGCCTTTAGAATGACAGACTTGGGGCTGATAAACAAGGCTCATGGTGTTCATGGCATTTAAACGGCTTTTGAGAGAGTTTTATGTAGTGGTTCCTTTTCCTGCTCTTCAAAATCTGCATTATTTGCTAGGATACTAGCTTGCAATAACCCATCAGAGAAAAGAACTCATGCACCTGCTGGCCTATTTCTACTCCTTTCACTCTACTGCGTGTGTTCGAGAGTCTTGCATGGGTTGGCTGTGTGGGATCCTGAACTGACCCAGCTCACTCAGGGTGCAGGAAAGCTGGAGAACGCAAAGGGAGGGCATTCACAGGACACAGGGGATAGTTCCTTTAGCAAATACTCAGAGTTCAAGCCTCCCCTAGCCTTGAGTGAGGTGGAGGATCTCCCCAAGGAGCCCTGCCCCTCAACTTGGAGTCACTTCTCTTCCATTCCACCACCCCCAGCTCCCACCACACTCACACATAGGTGTTCAAACCTCAACTTATGACATCTAACTGACCCCTAATCTGAGCAATTAAATACCTGGTCTTACCATTTTTTAACTTATCCAAGTCTTCTGGAGTTTCTATAAATTTCTCTTCAAACTGGAAAGCAGAAACAGTAAATGAGTTCTTGTTATTTCATTCCATAACATTATAGAACTTTGAAACCTGAATGGCTCCATCTAGTACATTCTGTGGAGAAGGTAAAGTTTCTGAGTGTGCCCAGGAATGCAGAGGAGCATGATCATGGCCATTTGGAAATTTAGATTAGACCCATCAAGACAAGAGCATGGGCTGCAGCACATAACAGGTTATTCTTTTCAGTTCAATTGACCTTCACCCCATTGGCAATGGGGTTGCCATTGGCAATGATTAGGTTGTGATTTGGAAGGGGGATGTTATTTTGGAGGGAAGGGACTGAGGAGTCCTTCTAGTTATGAGTTTAATATCTCAGAAAAGCCAGCCTCACCACCTGAGACAGGACAGGACGTTGCGTGTGCCCAAGGTGGGCCTTGCCATGGGACCTGTGACCAACTCAGATGCTGCCAGTAGGGGCCTCTGCTGCCTTTTATATCACTCCATTCTATTTTGTATTTTAAACAGGTTCTTAAAAATATTGCTATTTGGAGTTTTTCTCACTTACTTCATGGAAGAGTTTATTCTGGATGCCTCATGATCCCATAAGGTCACACTATACAGATAGTGAGGTGCATGTGCAGCAACTTACAAAGCACCCCATTCAAGACAAAACATAAAGGAGTGCTGGTGGTCACTGTGAGAGGGTGGCTTGGGTGGGATGGGATTGATAATAGTGATGTTGCTTGTGCTGCCGATGGGGGTGGATGGGATTATGAGAGTCAGCTTTGGCCAGAGAGAACCCAGAAGTCCCAACCAAGAGCCCTTGGTCCACCTTTGCCTCACTGCCCTTCTCCATCAAGCTGGGGTGGAGCAAAGGAAGGCTGGGGTGCTCCCAGCGTCAACTCCTACTTCACCTTCCTGTACTGGACTCCTCCTGACCAGGGACTCTCAACACGACCCTGAACCCAAAGCTGAAGTCTGGACTACAGCAAAAAAAGAGGTGATTGGTTTCCAGAGAGAAAGCTACCTGGAATAGACTATTTGGAATTTTTTGCATACCTGTTTCTTCATGAACTTTAGAAACAACCAGGCTAAAGTCTCATGTATTCATGAAACAATTAAGAAAATATAAGCCCACAGTTTAAGTGAACGTACTGTGAGGCTAAGAAAGCCCTAGAAGTTCCTGTCACAGGACGTCACCTCACCTGAAACTCTTCTTTATTGCTCTACCTGAGGGACAAAATCTCCTGAGTTTTCCCTTCCCTCCCCTGAAACCTCTCATAGAGATGCTGGGTCCCTGTAGCTGGACTGAGAGGGCTTCTTCTGAGTGACACCTCTAGAGGGTAGCACTCAATGGAATTTCACAGAAACCTACCAGTTTTCTACTAGGAAGGTGGCATTTTAACACTGTGAAATGCTTGAGTGTCCTCTTAGATGCTGCCCCCACTCCTCTTAATCACCTATTTACTTGTCTGCATCCTCACAAGAATGGAAGGTGCCTGAGGACAGGGCCTGTCTGTCTTGCTCCTCCGTGTGTTGCTGGAACCTGGCTCAGAACCTGGCACTGAAGCACTAAACACAATCATTGCTGAGTGGATATATGAAACTGTGAACAGGCAGTTTGTTACAATCCACTCCACTCCATGTTTCTGGTTTATGCTTTAAAACTTAGTAAGATTTTAATATTATATATATTTTACCCTTTTATTGTGGATATTTCTAGCATGTATATAAATAAAAATAAAAATTTAAGTACAATGGTCCTCCTTATATCTGTCACCCAGTTTCAATAATTACCAACTCTAGGCAATCTTGTGTCATCTACACACACATCCTACTCTGCCCCTGTCGTAAAAAGGAAGTAAATCTCAGATATCATCATTTCATTTTTAAATACTTTATGTATATCTCTTAAGAACTATTTTGAAAATAACCATAATAACGCACCTAAAGTTACACCTAAAAGTTAACAATTCTTTTTTTTTAATGTTTATTGATTTTTGAGAGAGAGACAGAGTACGTGTGGGGGCAGAGAGAGAGGAAGACATAGAATCCAAAGCAGGCTCCAGGCTCCAAGCTGTCAGCACAGAGCCCAAAACAGGGCTTGAACTCACAAACTACAAGATCATAACCTGAGCTGAAGTCAGATGCTTAACCAACAGAGCTTACTTATTTGAGAGAGGGAGCACTTGTGCACGGGCAGGTCAGGGAGGGGCAGAGACAGAGGGAGAGAGAGAATCCCAGCACAGAGCCCAACTTAGGGCTTGATCACACAAACTGTGAGATCATGACCTGAGCCAAAATCAAGAGTCAGACACTTCATGGACTGAGCCACCCAGGTGTTCCAGCAATACTTCTTTAATACCATCCAAATATTCAATCAAATATCAAGTTTCTAATTTTTGTATGTGTCATAAAGGATATTTATAGTTTGTTGAAATACAAATCCAAATAAGGTTCACTCATTTGATCAGCTGCTGTTTCTTTTGTTTCCTTTAAAATTTGTTTATGTGCTCTTTCATGGGCAAGATGACTTAAATTTTCATTTGGTCAAATCAGTCCATTTCTATCTTAATAGATGGATATTTTTATTTAAGGTAAAACTATTCACTTGCCATCTAGTCTCTTAGCTTATGAGAGAAAAGTACTTTGATACAGTCAATTTTATATCTAATTTAAGATGATCTAGCTTAGAACCTCCTTCTACTCCAGCATTCTGCCTCGTCCATTGAAGTAGTGAAGCTTGGGCTTCCTCATCATGATGCCATCTCCTGGTTTCCCTAAACCTGAATGAACGAATGAATGGATGAACCAATGACTGAATGAAATCACAGATGCAAACTGTACTTTTCTTTTTATTGTTATGTGCTTTGAGAGAGAGACAGAACATGAGTGGGTGAGGGGCAGAGAGAGAGAGGGAGACACAGAATCCAAAGCAGCCCCCAGGCTCTTAGCTGTCAGCACAGAGCCCGACTCAGGGATTAAATCCACGAACCATGAGATCATGATCTGAGCTGAAGTCAGACACTTGGAATGGCAGTCAGACACTTAACTGACTGAGCCACCCAGGCTCCCTAGTAATGTAACAATTCTTTGCCAAATATAAGCTCATTGAGATCATATGTATTATCTTATTGATCTATAGAGCCCCCATACTTTCCATGGTGTGGCATAAAGTAAGCTGTCAATAACTTAAAACATTCTTATTGCTGAGCCAGTTGCATACAAGGTGATAAAGGAAAGGAAGGAGTCAAAGATAATGCTGATGCGTGGAATAATTTTCCTAGGAAGAAAGGGGGGCAGGAGAGCCAGTTGGGGGGAAACAAAGGTGTTGTCGGCTTAAGATTTGGCCATGTGGAGTTTTAGGTGACACCGGGACAGCCCTGACAAGATGAAAGTCTGGAGTCTATCTCTGGGGCCAGAAGAAGTTACAATGATGGTACAGTCATCAGTGTGGAGGGAATAACATAAAGCATCAGAAAAGACCTGTTAGTCTCCAGTCAAAAACCTGTATGTACAGACATAACAGGCCTGCAGGTTTTAGCTTAGATGCTACTACTTCCTGATCTCCAGGTTGCCATGGGAACCTGTTCTATCCCCATCATCACATTTCTCAATAGTAATAATATGACTACTACTATTATTAATGATTTGACTATCTTCCCTGCTAGTCTGTAAGCCCCACAGTGTCAGGGACCCTGTCCACTTTCGTCTCCATTGTCTCCTCAGCCCAGCATCCAGCACAGAAGGTGGCATTTAAGAACAATTTCTTGGGGCGCCTGGGGGGCTCAGTCATTTGGGCGGCTGACTTTGGCTCAGGTCATGCTCTCACAGTTTGTGGGTTGGAGCCCAACATGGTGCTCTGTGCTGACAGCTAGCTCAGAGCCTGGAGCCTGTTTCAGATTCTGTGTCTCCCTCTCTTCTGACCCTTTCCTGCTCATGCTGTCTCTCACTCTCAGAAATAAATAAAATGTTAAAATAAATAAATAAATAAGAACGATTTCTTAACTGAATGGAAAAATAAATGAATGAATGTTGAAAATATTTATACTAGTTAAGACTTATTAAGTAACTAATTTTGTGGCAGCTACCACGCTCATTGCTTTGTTCTGGTACCATTATCATCCTCCTTCTACAAATGAGAGATCTGGGGCCTAGAAAGTTTAAATAGTTTATCTAAGGGAACTGGAGACTGCTATGTTTTTTTTTTTAATGTTTTATTTATTTTTGAGACAGAGAGTGAGTATGAATGAGGAAGGAGCAGAGAGAGAAGAGGGCACAGAATCTGAAGCAGGCTCCAGGCTCTGAGCTATCAGCACAGAGCCCAATGCAGGGCTTGAACCCATGAACTGTGAGATCATGACCTGAGTAGAAGTCAGATGCTCAACCAACTGAGCTGCCCAGGTGCCCCTGGAGCCTGCTATCTTGAACACATTATTTTACTTCCCACTTTTAGTGAAAGGAAGGCAAAAGATAGACTCTCAATGGTCATCTATGGTCTTATTATATCTGTCTTAGTCTTTTTTTTTACTTGCCCAGTATTTTAATTAATTTATTTTTTTAATGTATATTTTTTAGGCGGGAGTAGTGGGAAGAGAGAGGGGAGACAGAGGATCCAAAGCGAGCTCTGCGCTGACAGCAGCAGTGAGCCCGATGTGGGGCTCAGACTCACAAGCTTGTGACATCATGACCTGAGCTGAAGTTGGGTGCTCAACCGAGTCACCCAAGTACTCCCAACTTGCCCAAAATTTTTAACACATTGAAGCCAACCCTGGAAATGGGGAGATATCACACAACACCTAAATATCAAGCTTCTTTTGTAAAACTTCAGAAAAACTAAGCAACTTGTGCCAGTTTAGACAGGTCAGCAGTGGGCTGAAGCTGAGCCATAGCTGCCAGGCTGGTGAGCACCCTGAGCCCTGTTTCGCGCGCACACACACACACACACGCACACGCACACGCACACCCATGCCTAGGCATGGCCGCCCACCTGCCCACTTCACGCACTGGCCCACATGTACCCTAGAGGCACTCCAGTTTGCTATCCTGATTTGCTAGGATGTTCTTATAGTTCTTTTATTATTCAATCCTCCCCCTCCTTTTCCCTTAAAAGCAGAGTAATATTTTGGGAGGGTTGGGGGGGGTGATTTTGCATGGGAGAGGGGAGGAGGGTGTCTTCTCCTCGTTTTTTTTTTAAATTTTTAAAGCTCCACCTATTACTTTGCACTTTTATTTTCAAATAAATTAGAGTCATTAAGTATGAAAACTGATACCAAAGCCCCCTCTTGAAGATATCTACCTTAGTACTTATCATGTCTAACCAGCAGCAAGGTCAGTTCTTAGCACACAGTGAAGCAACCAAGCTCCTGCCTGAGGGAAGCTTCCCCTGCCACTAGGAGTGCTCCAGAGAAGTGCTCCCTCCTGCTCTGGCCTATAAAAGAACCACCTGGGGGCACTTGGGTGGCTCAGTCGGTTAAGTGTCCGATCTTGCAGTCTGTGAGGTGGAGCCCCATGTCGGGCTCTGTGCTCAGAGACTGGAGTCTGCTTCAGATTCTGTGTCTCCTTCTCCCTCTGCCGCTCCCCTACTCGCTCTCTCTCTTTCTCTCTCTCTCATAAAATAAACATTAAAAAAAAAAAAAAGGATCACCTGGAGAACTTGTAGAAGCACAGATCCTGGGCCTCTTTGAGGCAAGATTCTGATTTGATTGGCTCAGATGGAGTCCAGGAATTTGCACTTCACCCAGCAATTCCACCTCTGGGCACATACTCAAAAGAAATGAAAGCGGGGTCTTGAAGAACTACTTGTATGCCCATGTTTATAGGAACAGTATTCGCAATAGCCCACAGGTGGAAGCGCCCAGTGTTCACCCAGAGGTGAAAGGACAAACAAAATTGGCTCTGCACATACAATAGAATATTGCTTAGCCTCAAAAAGGAAGGAGATTCTGACACACGCTACAACACGGATGAACCTTGAGGACGTTATACTAAGCGAAAGAAGCCAGACACACAAAGAGGCAGGTGCTGTATGATTCCATTGACATGAGATGCCTAGGGTAGCCAAAGTCATGGCGACAGTGGTTGCTCGGGGAAAGGGGAGGGGAAGGGAGAGCTGTTTCCTAAGTACAGAGTTTCAGTTTTGCAAGGTAAAAGGAGTTCTGAAGGTGAAAGGTGGTGATGGTTGCACAACAGGGTGGATGTGCTTAATACCACATAATGTTATGTTGTACATATTTGCACAATCAATCACTAACATTCTAAGAAGCTCCCTGATGCGGATGCTGCTGGCTGATGAACCACACAGTGGAGCAGCCTTACTAAAGAGGACTCCACCAACCATTAAAACCTTGGCACTGTATACAGATTAGCTCTTGGGGAGATCAGCTGCCCACCTGCTTGCCTCGGTAACTTGGTGTTTGCTCTCAGTAGAGCAGATCTCTTAATCTCCCTGGGTCTTTGTTTCCACATCCATAAAATGACAGTTTGAATGAGAGCCTGACCAGCCTCCCTGTTTTCTTTAGGCTAGGCGAGTGTATTCTTTGAACCTGAAAGTGCTTCTAGGAAAGACCTCCAGTCAGCAGGTGGAAAGACTGTATACACTATGGGTCTGGGACAGTCCAGTCTAAAGGGAGGAAACAAATTCTTTAGGAAAATTTAGTTCATTAAGGTTCTGAAGGTTTTGGATCATGTTCAACAAGACCGGAATGTGACAGGTGGTCCCTGGAATCTCTGGTTTCAATGTTTGGTCATTTCCAGAAAATGTAGAAGTCTAGTGCAGAAAGACAGCTATAAAATGACCATGGAGGCCATCAAATTACCATTAAGGAGACTTTTTTTTCCAACATTTTTAGAGACATATACTAAGGCAAAAGCAAACAATGACCTCGTGTGATCACTTTTTCCCGTTATGTTTAAAATTCCACTTGTTTGCTCATACTACAACAGGAACAAAAAATTCCAAATTCATGTCAATGAAGAGAGTGTTTATTTCAATACATCTTCCTTCCGCTACAGGGTTCTACTTTGAGAACAAACTATTTGAAACTCATCAACAATCAAGTTGCGCCTCTGTTAAATCCAATCCCCACGTGGCTTTAGGTTGAGATTAACCCTCAGATCCCAGGTCTGAAGCACTGTGAAGAGGAGCTCTGTCCCTCCTGAGAACACGCTTGGATTATACAGAGGGTTAGAGCAGCCTACTGGCACAGAAGGAGTGAGTTGGTAATGATGAGCAATGCAAACCTATGGGGAAAAATACCTGGGTGGACAAAAATAGAGACAGCTGAAAACCAAAAACCAAAACCAAAAACTGAGGAAAAGCAGATGTCATTTTAATTTAATTTTATTTTTTTAAATTTTAATTCCAGTATCGTTTACTATGTTTTATTAGCTTCAGATGTGCAATACAGTGATTCAACAAGCCCATATATTACTCAGTGCTCATAGCAGATGTAACTTTTAAATCCCACCTCCTCTTTCATATTATTGTGAAATATTGTTTCCTTAACTGTAATGAGACCCCTATACTGCATGTGCAATAGTAATGGTTGGGGCTAGGGCTTGCTGCTAATTTGGCAATAAAATCCAAATGAACTTTCAGGGCACCTGGGTGGCTCAGTCAGTTAAGCACCAGACTCTTGAGTTTGGATCAGGCCATGATCTCACAGTTTGTCGGGCTCTGTGCTCACAGCCTGGGGGCTGCTTGGGATTCTCTCTCTCACTCTCTCTCTGCTCCTTCCCTGACTCACTCTGTCTCTCTCTCAAAATAAACAAACATTTTTAAAAAAGTAAAATCTTATTAAACTTTAGATGCAACACACTTCATAAAACTGGTACTTCTTTACCTTTTTGATAATTCAGCCATTATCAGATATGCATACAGCTTGTGTAATAAACCTAGTAAAAATAGTGATTGTGTGGATCACTTTAGAAAAATTCAACTCCCCCTCTCACTGAGCTACCAACAGGCAAAGAGCCTTTGAATGGAATGTGCCTTCTTACTTCTGCTGACCTCTAGTGATGTCAGCAGTAGTGCTTTAAGGAGCAAACAAAAGTGGAAATGCAAGGACGGGTGAAAGTACATGGTGTTTGTGGAATGCATGGAATTTATAATACGCCAAACATGTTCTTCGTTAGATGTGCAATTTAAACCATCAAAATGAGGGGTGCCTAGGAGGCTCAGTTGGTCAAGCATCCAATTCTTGGTTTCGGCTCAGGTCATGATCTCACAGTTTGTGAGTTTGAGCCCAGTGTCTGTCTCTGGGCTGCCAGTGTGGAGCCTGCTCGGGATTCTCTGTCTCCTTCCCCATCTCTCTACCCCTCCCCCACTAGAACACATGCATGTGTTCTCTCTCTCTTTATAAATAAATAAAAAAAACAAAAACAAAAAAACACCAAAATGAAAACTTGTCCATTGGTGCTGGATGAACACCATCTCCTGTCAAGCAAAAAGTTGCCACAGCTGCAACATAACAGCCATTTGATTACCACATTTTGCTCTGAAGCACCTTGAGTGAAGGATCTCATCCTAAATTCGCAAGCCTGGAACAGCCACAATCAGAGCTGAATTCAAGGCAGCCCAGTAACAGATGCCACATGAGGATGGCCCTGGTCTGTATGGAATTGTTCACATCTGGCTCTCTGGAGTTGATACGGGAGAAGGGTAGAGACTCAAGGACAGGTGTGCTGTGCCTGCCAAGGCTCTGGTTATCAAGAGATAACTAAAGGTAACGAAGGACGTTGGGCGAGCAGATGCAGATGCAGTCTGTCCCGGCCACTCTCTGTGTGTGAGAGTTTACAGATAAGAGGACAAGCTGGAGCAGATGCATTCTGTCCCGGGCACTCTCTCTGTGTGAGAGTTTACAGATGAGGAGACAAGCTCAGAAAGAAAATTTGCTTAGTCACAGGGCTGGCACAGCCAGCCCCAGGTCTTTCTGATGCCAAAAGTCAATGCTATTTTCACCATCTGCCTCTCACCCATAGTGGAAAGAAGAAAGCAAACCATGATCTGGGACTTGAAAACATGAACCAGACCCACCACCACTGGAACCAGTTGGGGATCTGAAACCTAAAGCAGGCAGAGGAGGAGGTGGGAAGCGGTCAGGGCAGCATAGGACTTGACTCCTGCATAGTGCTGCCAGATAAAACACAAGACATATGCAACATTTGGAACATACTGATACCAAAAAGCTATTCGTTACTTACCTGCAACACAAATGTAACTGGACATCTTGAATTTTTATTTGGTAAATTAGCAACCCTACTTCTAAATGCCTTTTGTATCTGGTTTGTTTGAGGTGGAGGCAAGGACTTGAAGTTGTTCTTATTAAGTAAATGTTTGATTACTCCTATGATATAGACAGCAAGTAGGGGATGAAAGGAAATCGAACATTCTCACACCTGGGAAAGATAGCATTCTACGTGTGTGGCTCAGTCGGTTAAGCGTCTGACTTCAGCTCAGGTCATGATCTCACAGCTCATGAATTCAAGCCCTGCATCAGGCTCTGTGCTGACAGCTCAGAGCCTGCAGCCTGCTTCAGATTCTGTGTCTCCCTCTCTCTCTGCTCCTCCCCTGCTCACACTCTGTCTCTGTCTCTCAAAAATAAATAAACATTAAAAAAATTTTTTTTTTAATTTCAGTGGGCACAAAGATCATCCGAGATCTGGTTAAAATCCAGGTTCTCATTCAGTGGGTCTTGGGTAGGGCCTAAGACCCTGCATTTCTAACATGCTTTCAGGGGCTACCCATAGTGCTGGTCTGGGGCCATACTTTAAGTAGGAAGAGTAAACCATATAAGCTGAATGGGTCGTTCAGACACAAGTACCCTACAGATGGAGCCTTTCACACTAGGATGGGGGACAGAGGCACTGGAGGGCAGCCACTGAGGTGCCACCAGAATCTCTGCTTCAGACACAACAGTCTAGATAATAATGTCTAGATAAATAATAATGTCTATTATTTTCTGCTGCTGTTACAGTCTAGCTGTGGGTCTTAGTTGTCTACTTATGGCAAAAGACCTACAAGAATTGTTGACCTTAGGGGCTTTATCTCTTTTCTATCAATGGAAAGATTCCTGCATTTCTACAGTGGTTGGGCTGGCCTTGGAGTTTCGAGCATTTATTTGTCAAAGGATGTGGAGGATCTCATCTTTCCATTTTTGAATTGAAGGAACCCCTTTCTCACAATCTCACTTTCAAAGCTTCATTGTTTTTGATGCAGGGAGTAGCACCAAATTGTGGGGCCAGACCCAGGGAGGCTGGTAAGAAGCCAGCTGCACCAGGGCTAAGCTGGCATTTGGGAGCAGAGAGGTTTTCCCCACCCAACATCAGCAATGACGATGCTACAGAATGTAACTCTGTTCTGGATTCCAAGGCCTCCCACTTCGTATCTGGCAAACCCAAAAGCAGATATTGGCATCAGGGTCATCTGAAAAATCTCTGCTTCTCCTTTCTAGGTTTCGAAAGCAGGAGAAAAACTGCAGTGTACAAAGGGGCTGCTACGTGCAGGCATTGTGCCTAAATCTGTCACTGGATTCACATACACACACACACACACACACACACACACCCATGTCAAAGTAAGAGGTAGAAAGCAGCTGGTTTTTAATTTTTGTTGAATTCATTTCATTTGTGAGAGTATCTATCTTTAGAGTCTACAGATGGACACACTCTCCAAATCCTTTTGCTTTTGTTGATGTGGATGCCCTGATTAAATAGAAATTTTGACTTTGGAAATTGGTCAGATAGGGTATAATCTTACGTGAGAAAAAGGCTATGCAATTCCATTCCCTAGAAGAGACTGGGGCCCGTTTGGGGGGAACCTGTCTTTGGAGGCATAATCCAATTCAATTTAACCCCAGCATCTCTTCTAGTCCCTTGACTCTTTTATTTGCTTGTTTCACACTTGGCCAGAGGCTTTATGACTATATAAAGCTATTCTCTATGATGTCTTCTGGGAGTAAGAAATACAACTAAAGTATAGCTTTTAATTTGGCCACAAAGACCCGAAAGGAAAAACAATCAAATTAACTAAATTCTTGAATTCTTTTGCAGTTGTAAGGAGACAGCAGGGGCCTTCAGGCTTTTGGGAAACAGTACTGATAGGTGTGCATCACAGCCCTGTGAAGAGGTGATCCAGCTTAAAGTAGAACCTAAGAGTTCCCCACAGCCCCCTTTCCACTGGACTAGTTTCCTTGGTATGCACAGTCTAATAACAATTGTGGCCCTTCCTGTCCCTGTGACTCACCTGCTAGTGAGACTGACAATATAAGGTGGTTTTGAAGATTAAATAACAGGTAAAAACTGCCTCACATGAAGCTAGACACAAGGAAGGCACTCAAAGACAGTGGCCATTATGATGATTGCATCAGTATAAATAGCAAAGGTTAGGGGAAGAGAATTTAAAAACACTGAGGAGAGACAATAGAAAGTGGAGATGACAGAGGTAAGTTAATTGCCTCCTCAAATGGCTGCTGTTTCAGGAAGTTAGAAGTCTAGGCAGGAAGCGAACCTCACTCTACCAAGCAGGTCTTGGTGGGTGCCCCCAGGGAGAATGGGGCCACCTACACTCACCACCATGATGCCCGCAGTTAGATACCACCACCACCAGGAAAACAAAAGAGAATTGTCTCTCTGGCCCCTTCTGGGCTCACTGGCCTGCTGGACCTGGCTTGTTAGAATGCCCTCACCTGGAGGCTTGTCTGAGTGAGGATGTCCCTGCAGGACTGGATTCCTTAACGGTATCAGAGGCCATGCAGGGAGACAAGATGGAATAATCTCTCCCAACCTGTTTCTGGATCTTTTTAAAGCCTTGTATTTTACAATTATTTGCTCTCAACTCTGGAAAAGGAAGGCACCTTGGGCCTGGGGTGGTCAGGCCTGGCTTTTCACACTAGCCCTGCTCCTGTCTCTGGGAACCTGGGTCCTCTGGCTTCTCAGGGTGTCAGTTTCCTCACTGTATGATCTTAAATGATCCTATGTCTCCTGGAAAGTTGTCTAAAGGATTAAATCATATAATGGATGTAGAGCACCTGGAAGACAGCCTGGTCCCTAGAAAATGCCCAGTAAATGTTACTTTTCATTTACGACATTTGTCTAAAGCAATCTCTATGCTGTGTAGTTTCACTATGAAAGACGTTTGATCCCTGATATATCCACACTTGTTTCCTGCTACCTGAAACTCCTCTCAGAAGGGACAAAGTTTTTACAATTAAGTATTAGGTAGAACACACAAATTGTGCAGAAAGAGGTTACATAAAGCTGAGAACTAGCTGTGGAGGGGAAGAGTGTTGTGGTCAGAGAAGCCAGAAAGAACAGGATCCCAGCCTGCTTCTCAGACAAAGATGGCGGTGTCTTATATGGTCATGAGCCCAGGGTCTGTGTATCAGCTCTTCAGGTCCTAAAATATAATTGTGTAAAGGTGCCTCCAGAGGTAATACAACAGGAGAAAAGTTCATTTCATGAAAAATACACAAGACAGCCTTTAAAAAAAGTAAATTCTGACACCTGAGTGAACCTTGAAACCAAACACAAAAGGACAAATATCGTATGACTCTACTTATTTGAGGTAACTTGAGTAGGCAAACTCATGGGGACAGAAAGTAGAACAGTGTTTAACAGGGGCTGGGGGAGGGGGAATAGGAACATATTATTTAAGTTTGGCATGATGAAAATTTTCATTTTTTAAAATTATTTTCATGTTTATTTATTCATCTTGATAGAGAGAAAGCACAAGTGGGGGAAGAGCACAGAGAAGGAGAGACAGAATCCCAAGCAGGTTCCGCACCTCAGAGCAGACCCCAGTGCAGGGCTCGCACTCATAAACTGTGAGATCAGGACCTGACCTGAGATTAAGAGTCAGACGCTTAACCGAATGTACCACCCAGGCTCCCAGGGATGATGAAAAGTTTTAGATATGGATAATGGTGATGATTACACAACCATGTAAATGTGCTTAGTGCCATTGAAATGTACTTAAAATGGGTTTTAAAATGGTTAAAATGGTAAATTTATGTTATGCATATTTTACCACAATAAAATTAATTTTATTAAAATATTAGTTTTATGTTACGCATATTTTACCACAATAAAACACACAAAGGAGACATAAATACAAACCAGAAATACCTGTTACTTTACAAGATGAAAATCATTGCCCGGATCAGAAGGTTCCTGATAACTGGGCAACACACCCACAACCCGGAGGGGGAAAACAGTCTGTACACGAAGCTCTGATGAAAGCATAACCCAAGGTAGGAAAGTGGGCTGATGTTGAGAGCTGGCTTGACTCAGGACACTATAAACTCAGAGACCACCACCTGCACTCCCCAGGGCAATTTCCCAACCTTTCACAAACCATTCAAAATTAAAAAATGGTAGTATTTGTAAGCCCTGGAGGTAAACCACTACATAGCTCGGGCAGCCTCAGGGGCTGAGCTGATTAATTTCTGGCTTCCTGCAACCCATCCAGGACACACAGATTGGGAAGCTCTGTGCCAGGGGGCCCAGAATATTCATGTTCAAATGTCGGAACGGTGTGCGAATTCCTGTCCTATGCACACTGCTATATAAAACTACTACGTGAATTATAACTCACTTTTGCATTAAATCCTGTTTTCTTGAGGTTACACCTCAACATCCTTAACTGACTTAGGAGTTTCTGAGCTTTTCTCACAGGACCTTGACATTCTCTCTCTGCGTAGTGATATCTGTACCACCTTACTTCATTCACTGTTGAGAGAAGGAGCTACCGGCTCAGGTAGGCCAGCCTCTCACTGAAGAGGGCAGGTCTGCTGGACCTTCCTGAAGGAAGAGACAGCCACAGGAAGATGACCCGGTGGGGGGGGGGGGGGTCATCTGTGGCATCGGGGGCTCATGCCAGTTTTATCTTGGAGAAGTGAATGGGTTGTGACTGAAAGCAGATTAGGGATGGCCTGGGGCTGGAGTGGGGGCAGCCTTTGATGGGACAAAGAAGTTTTAGGGAATGGGACCATTCTATGACTAGAGTGAGGTGATGTCTGCAAGATTATATACACTAACTAAAACTCATTGAACATTTCATATATGGTATTCTCAGCACTGCTTTCTATTAAAATATAGAAATGTGACATCTGTAAGAACAAAAACAATAAACATTGAACTGTAAATGTAAGATTTGTCCCCTTCACTGTTTGATTTACTTTAATAAAAAGATTAAAAAAAAAAAAAAGCATCGAGGCGCCTGGGCGGCTCAGTTGGTTGAGCATCTAACTCTTGATTTTGGCTCAGGTCATGATCTCATGGTCATGGGATAGAGCCTCACTTTGGGCTCCATGCCGAGCTTAGAGCCTGCTTAAGATTCTCTCTCCTCCCTCTGCCCCTCCCTCCCACTCACCCACTGTCTCTCTCTAAAATAGAAAAAGTAAGTGGCACCTGGATGGCTTAGTCAGTTAAGCGTCCGACTTTCGCTTAGGTCATGATCTCGCGGTTCGTGGGTTCGAGCCCCACGTCGGGCTCTGTGCTGACTGCCAGCTCAGAGCCTGGAGCCTGTTTCAGTCTGTGACTCCCTCTCTCTCTGGCCCTCCCCTGCTCACGCTGTCTCTCTCTCTCCTAGAAATAAATAAAACATTAAAAAAAATAAAATAAAATAGAAAAAGTAAATAAATTTTTAAAAAAAGGCATCAAGTTCCAGTAGTGTTACAATTCGAAAGAAGCCTTATCTTTGCAAGGTTTCAGGGAGGGTCCAATAGATACTGGATGGAAAAGGCCATGGGAAAAAAACAAAAACCAGAAAGTATAAATTACTGACTCAGCATTGTAATGGCTGCTGAGGGCAAGGCATGGGAACACCATGTCCAAATCTGCCATTCCTTAAGCTATCAGGAAAGACTATCTCCTACTTCTCCTCAATCTTGCAAACTGAAACCTAGGCTACTGCCAATCTATTTAAAAGACCATGGATCCATCGTCTGGGCTGCAGTTCAGCCACTCATTAGCTTGTGATCTTAAATGAATTTGCCTCCCCTCTTTGGGTCTAGTTTTTCCCCATCCCTAAAGCTGGAAGGTGATTCCTGCTGGTAGCACAACATAGTGGGAGATTGGTGTATGAGGTAACAGACTTGCTAAGCCTCACTTTCCCTATCTGTAACCTGGGGAGATAGTAAACCTTTGCGGGTGTCTCTGCCCAGCATGTCTCCCCTCTCCTCCTTGCAATACCAGCCCACTCCTTTAAGGAACCTTCTTTGCCTCCTCCCTGTGGTTCCACTGTGGCTGCAAGCATCACCAGCCCCAGGGCCCACCTGAGGTGAGGATGAGCTGATTACAGAAACTTGGAAGAACCTGAAACCCACACAGAGTGAAATATGGGCAATTGCTGATGGTCTGAAAGTCCCTAGATTCATACTTATTCTTTCAGATGTATGAGCTAATAAACCTCCTTCTTTGCTTAAAAACAACAGCTATACCCTCTGACATCCCCCTGCCCCAAAAATAAAAAATCCAGAAACCAAAACAAACCCCTTTCTCCCAATTTTGCAAGCTAGTGGGAACAGCCATCTCTGGCTGTGTCTTAACTTTTCTTCCTCAGAGAAACTCATGCAGCAATCCCATGTTGTAAAGTCGAAGCTGGAGTCCAAAGTGAGGATTAATGACCAACACCCAGTCATTACGGGGTCACTGCCCAGGTTTTAATTCTTAGCATGCTGAGATAAGCAAACAAAACAAATAGGCTTTTTTTTTTTTTTTTTTTTACAAATAGTTTATTGTCAAATTAGTTTCCACATAACACTCAGTGCTCATCCCCACAAGTGTCCTCCTCCATGCCCATCCCTCCTCCCCCCCACATCCATCAGTCCTCAGTTTTGGTCAGCATTCAAGAGTCTCTCATGGTTTGCCTCTCTCCCTTTCCCCCACCATTTCCGCCCTTCTTCTCCCCCTTGGTCCTCCGTCAAGTTCCTCCTAATCCTCCTAGACGTGCAAACATATGATATTTGTCCTTCTCTGTCTGACTTATTTCGCTCAGCATAACACCCTCAAGGTCCATCCATGTGGCTACACATGGCCAGATTTCATTCTTTCTCATTGCCATGTAGTATTCCATGGTATAGATAAACCACATCTTCTTGATCCATTCATCTGTTGATGGACACTTAGGCTCTTTCCATGTTTTAGCT